>NC_134708.1:13088700-13236200 GCF_043290135.1 Rhipicephalus microplus | reverse complement strand
GCCCGAGTCTAAAGCAGATGTAGAAACCGAAACATCTGAGAAACACAAAAAGGTTATAAACAGGCTGTTAACGAGAACAAACAAAACAAAATGCTGCAACACCGGAAAAACTGCGGACATTTAACCACCCATCAATTAAAGCACATGACAGAACGAAGTGTTAAGAAGAACAAAATAAAAGTCTGTTGACCAGAACAAAATAAAAAAAATAGAACGCCACGATTCATGATCCGATCCACCGTCCTTCGCCCCATCATCTCATCATCAGCATTCACTTCGTGGATATGCTTGTTTCTGAACTGAAACAACGAGTAATGTCTCTTGCAACGCGATGCCACTGAACCACGGTGTACTGAACAAAAGCCCCAGCGACAGAAAACGATCCAGAAAAAAAAAAGACTAGGAAGAGGACACCGAGCGCGTGATCTGAGAACTTCGTCTCTGCGAAAAGCGTGACACCGAATAAATAAAGAAGATAGAAGAAACAACCACTGGCGCAAGAAGACGTCGTGGCAAACGTCCCCCGGAAAGACGCCACCGGTTCCTCGGAGAGCACGAAAATAGAGACATTCACGTGACCCGGTTCACTGACAGCTATGGTGTAACGCGGTCTGGGCGCTTGTCGTCGAAGGCGCTGAGCCAGGACCTTGTGAATGAAGTGGTAGGCCAAAGTGGTGCGCAACACCGGAAGAGTTCAAAAGCACGAAACGACGCACAAAACGACTCTTCGGATGGATACAGCAGCACTAGGGCTTCGGCCACCGAGTCGCTAGAGCTAAGGGCTCGTTTTTCCGTGTTTTGACACAATGTCATCATCATCATCATCAGCCTGACTACGTCCACTGCAGGACAAAGGCCTCTCCCATGTTCCGCCAGTTAACCCGGTCCTGTGCTTGCTGCTGCCAATTTATACCCGCAAACTTCTTAATCTCATCTGCCCACCTAACCTTCTGTCTCCCCCTAACCCGCTTCCCTTCTCTGGGAATCCAGTCAGTTACCCTTAATGACCAGCGGTTATCCTGTCTACGCGCTACATGCCCTGCCCATGTCCATTTCTTCTTCTTGATTTCAGCTATGATATCCTCAACCCCCGTTTGTTCCCTAATCCACTCTGCTCTCTTCTTGTCTCTTAAGGTTACACCTACCATTTTTCTTTCCATTGCTCGCTGCGTCGTCCTCAATTTAAGCTGAACCCTCTTTGTAAGTCTCCAGGTTTCTGCTCCGTAGCTAAGTACCGGCAAGATACAGCTGTTATATACCTTCCTCTTGAGGGATAGTGGCAGTCTACCTGTCATAATTTGAGAGTGCTTGCCGAATGTGCTCCACCCCATTCTTATTCTTCTAGTTACTTCAATCTCGTGGTTCGGCTCTGCGGTTATTACCTGCCCTAAGTAGACATAGTCTTTTACAACTTCAAGTGCACTATTACCTATCTCGAAGCGCTGCTCCTTGCCGAGGTTGTTGTATATTACTTTCGTTTTCTGCAGATTAATTTTAAGACCCACCTTTCTGCTCTCCTTGTCTAACTCCGTAATCATTAGTTGCAATTCGTTCCCCGAGTTACTCAGCAATGCAATGTCATCGGCGAAGCGCAGGTTACTAAGGTATTCTCCATTGACTCTTATCCCTAACTGTTCCCATTCTAGGCTTCTGAAAACCTCCTGTAAGCACGCGGTAAATAGCATTGTGGAAATGTACTGAGGTCTAACAGACAATAAAGCCAAGAAAAGTAGAGTATAGGGGAAGCTATCAGGCCGAATGGTAATGTAAAGGTGAAGAAAGAAAAGTTGGTGAAAAGATGACTTCCTGTGGGCAGGAACCGAACTCGCGACCTTCGAATATATATATATATATATATAAGTCACCAGAAGAAGCGAACGAGCAAACGAAAAACGATGCTTTATTGCCAACGTTACGGCCGGGGACCGGCCTTCGTCAGGGCATGATGCCCTGACGAAGGCCGGTCCCCGGCCGTAACGTTGGCAATAAAGCATCGTTTTTCGTTTGCTCGTTCACTTCTTCTGGTGACTTATAACTCGACCGGAATCCAGGAAGACTTTCAAGAAATATATATATATATATATATGTGTGTGTGTGTGTGTGTTTGTGTGTGTGTGTGTGTGTGTGTGTACGCGCGTGTGTGCGCACGCGTGCGCGTGTGTGCGTGCGTGCGCGCGCGCGCGTGTGTGTGTGTGTGTGTGTGTGTGTGTGTGTGTGTGTGTGTGTGTGTGTGTGTGTGTGTGTGTGTGTGTGTGTCACAGGAGACCTGGTGGACACCTAGTTGGCAGTGCCTTGGCTAGGCTTTTAACTTCTCAACTGTCGCTTTCCGACACCTTCCTATATACATTAGTATATACTGCTGTACATGGCTATGCCTGCTATTTTGTTCTCACTGTCTTTCTATCTTTTTCTCTCTATGTCTATTTGTTTCTCTATCAGTCTATCGTTTACTGCCCTTATTTTCTTCATTTCTACGTTACTCTCTTGGTAGTCGTTCTACCGTGTTGTATCTTATATCATTCTTCAACCTTGGCATCTCTGCCGTAACTCCAATAGTAGCTGCGGAAATTCGCCGAACACCACCACCCGCCACACCAGTTCAACAAAGATCAACAACAAGGGAAACACGAGAGTGGCAAACACCGAATACAGACCGCACGTCACCACTTCTTTTGCGAACCATCTGTATACAGTGTTGGGGCGGTGACTGAGCGCCTGCCCGTAGTGAAGATGACAACCTTTTATCTGCAAGAGACGGCAAACCTCGACTACAAGTACTTTGCTGTGAAAGTCCGGCGAGTTTAGTTTCAAGAGACAGCAAACCTCGACTACAAGTGCTTTGCTATAAAAAGGTCTGGCGAGTTTAGTTTTTGTTTTTTGTTTTTTTGCGCAGCACTCAAGCGATTACTTTCCTAACCTTCTAGTCATAGCGAGATGAGATCTCGCGAGAGCATTGAATGTGCGAAACTTAGAACTAATAGCCTGCTCACATACGTGCGTCGAACTCTTTTCCGCACCTTTGCTGCGCTGTTAATCGCTGTTATTTCTTGTGAAACTAAATAAAACGAAAAATTTCAGTGAGCGCCGCGTGGTGGACGCTGGTGGCGTGCAGTTTTATTTTATTTTATTTACTTATAAAATACTGCAGGCCCAAACAGGGGCTCAATCAGGAAGGGCAAAATGACAGAAACAAAGCAAATAAAGGCAGACAGATCGCATACTTAGCAAAACAAAAAAAAACACTGGCATGTGTACAAAAGAAACAGTAGCAAAAAATAAGGCAAAAACTACCTAATTTCTTTAAAAGTGGTACGTCAAGGTGAAGCAAGAAAAGTAGAAACATCAAACAAAAAGTTTTCACACACTGAAATAACACCATGTGGTAAAAGCACGTCAGACATATATACACAAACAGGCATAAGATAAGGCAAGTGACATTGGCTTTTAAACTATAGGGATCAAGGAACAGAAGTATAACATATAATGAAGCTATAAAAAATTGGTACATCATGGTCAGAAGTTCAAATAGTGACATGTTCTAAGAAATCGTCATTATGTAAGGGAGAAAATTGTAGGTTGTTCCAGTCGGTGATAGTTCTTGGGAAGAAGGAATATTCGAAAAGATTAGTGCGTGTCCGATAGGGTGTTAGAGAGTTGGTTTTAATGAAGTTGGTTTTAATGAAGCGGGAATGCAGAGGACGACTGTAGTGGGAGAACTGGCGAGAGGAGCAGTACATATAGGCGTAGTGACGAATTGTGTAGGATTGGGAGTGGGGAGAGAAGTGGCACATATACATAGAGGGACGCACCCACTGTCTGTGGGCAAATCCCACTACTACGATCTACAACGGGCTCCGGACGTAAAAGCCTCGACCAATCACAGCTTCTCTGCTGCGTATAGTGGCGAATCGGTAACGTGCGAAGTCTCGGCGAAATCTACGGGACTATTACGTGTTGCAAACGCAGGAGAACTTGCGAAAGCCTGAGTAGATGAGACCGCTAAAGCTGTACAACAAATATTCGCAGGTACTTGAAAGCGGCTGATCTGAGCGGCGATGAACTGCGCAAGGAACTCGGCACTCTGACCTCGGAATACAAGATCAGGCACTACGGCCTCCTGAACGTGATCGTACGATACTTCAATGCAGAGAGCCGGACAACGGATGCAATCGACGCGCTTAAGGTGCGTGTAGACTTTTTCACTGAAGGCTCCCTGGGTGACGCCGTATAGTCTCCTATGGGCTTTTGTTAACATGCGTGACTCTCCGAAAATACACTGCTGATGATGTGACGTCGGCTTTAGTGCTCCCGTGCAGCAATCCCAGGAAGGAGGGGAATCTTCTTCTAAAGGGCCTATGCGTGCTAGCGATCCTGCCCTAGAATGCCAACTGCCTTCACCGAGCGCATCAACGGGAAGCATGCAGACTAACATAAATTTTAAGCAGGACGAGGATAGCGCCACGGGCTCGTTGGTGTATCATGCTTCTTGGATGTGGGCGCGAAAAGACAAGGGCGAAGTAAGTGAAGAGGGTACACACGCACTGCTGCTCTGCCAAAGAAAGCGTTTACTTCAATCGCTAAGCCGAATAACATACCTATTTTTTCGCACGACAGCCACCCGTAACCAGCCCCGCCACGGTGGTCTAGTGGCTAAGGTACTCAGCTGCTGACCTGCAGCCGATTCCCGGCTGCGGCGGCTGCATTTTCGATGAAGGCGAGAATGCTGTAGGTACGTGTGCTCACATTTGGGCGCACGTTCAAAAACCCTATAAGTGGTCGAAATTTTCGGAGCCCTCCTCTACGGCGTCTCTTTTAATCATATGGCGGTTTTGGCACGTTAAACTTCAAGTATCAATCAATCAGGTAATCAATCAGCCTGTAATGCCTTGTCAAACGCTGAAATTGGCAGTCGGCGGTGCCAACGCGAGTAATGCGAAAAATCATCATCAAGTAATAACGTCACCACGTGACGTATTCGCCACCGTTACATAACGTGCCATCACATGATGACGCCGTAGCTTATTCACAAGGGGGCCGATCACGGAGCCAGCGCGAAGTCACGTTGCTTGCAAAAAGCTTTCGGAGCTCGGTTCATTGATTGATATGTGGGCTTTAACGTCCCAAAACCACCATATAATTACGAGAGACGCCGTAGTGGAGGTGTCCTCCCCCTGAGAGACAGTAACCCAACTCTATTTTCTCTTATTTTCATTTAAAATCACCCCCCCCCCCCCACCGCCTCCGGAAATTTCGACCACCTGGTTTTCTTTAACGCGCACCCAAATCTGGGCCTACAGCATTACCGCCTCCATCGGAAATGCAGCCGCCACAGCCGGGATTGGAACCCGCCACCTGCGGGTCAGCAGCCGAGTACCTGAGCCACTGAACCACCGCGGCGGGGCTTTCGGAGTTTGGGTCAAAAGGCGAATCGCTGTAAGGCGATCACTGCGTTTGCCTTCGAAACCGTGTTAATTAGCTTAATTCGCCAAGGTGGCTAAGATTACGCTGTCACGCTCAAAATGTAAAGGACACGGGTTCGATTTCAGTCCGTGGCTCGGGTGTAGTGGACTCCGAGGTGGTCAGGGTCCTTCCCGCTACGGCGCGTCTTCTCAATTATCGCTTCCACAATCGAAGCAGCCCAGAGCGGGGAGCTATAGCATTAAACCATCTCGAGGACCGCATGCCGTACCTGGAACGACGTCTGAACTTTAATAGCATCCGGAGTTTAACGTTCGACAACCACCATGTGATTAAAAGAGAAACCTTACTGTAGCACGGAAAGTTCCGACCATCTGGCCTTCTTTAACGTGCGCTGACATTGAACAGTGTATACGGCTCTTTATCGTCGTTTCGCCGCCGCCGTCGAAATTCGACTGCCATGGCTGCGATCGAACATGCGACCTTTGGGTACGTTTGAACTCTCCACCCTTCCCTTGTCAATCTTGATATCCAACATTCCAATGTCGACCTCCTTGGCTTTTAGCTTGAATAGCTTACGTTTGCAAATGGCAACTTCGTGACATGTAGGCTGAAAGTAAACGTCATTTCTATATTTATCTTCTAGTTTTTAAGCATCTTTTTTCTATCCACAAAACTTTATCTATTTTCCTGAAAAAAAAAAAAATATATATATATATATTTTTTTTTTGAGAGCATTATTCATACGCAAGTATAAGTAAAAGTAAGTAAAAGAACCCAGCACCTCCACCACTTGTAAGGCAACGTTTTGGCTGCAAGACACTTTTTTTTCTTGCCGAGCCTCTGCCCCACAACACAGGTCAGACCGATGATGATGAGTATGTACATATGATAAGATGACGACGCGTATGAATAATGCTCACTATATATATATATATATATATATATATATATATATATATATATATATATATATATATATATATATATATATATATATATATATATATATATATATATATATATATATATATATATATATATATATATCGTTTCTTCCGTGCGCATGTTTCCCGAACAATGCGTCACCGTTCTCATGCTGCACGGTCTTATTGCGCCACCATTTCCTGCAGAGCCTGAAGCAAATACAAGGCGACGACAAAACGAGGAAGACGATTGTGGGCGTCGGAATGTACGACTACAACGAGAGGTTCTCGTGGAATGCGTACAAACAGATGTTTGCACAACTTGTAGAGTGAGTGCACCCCACGTCGTTTAAAGTGTGTACGCCTCTCACGACATCAGGGTTTTTATGAGACCACCTTCTTCTCTAATACCGGTGCCACGCGGAAACTTTCGATTGCGATCGGGCCCGATCGGGATCAGGACGATCCCGATATCTGACTTCACGATCGCGATTTCGCTGACGTCTGCGCCACACTCAATGCCGTGTGCGATGTACCTGGTACCATTGACAAATCATTGAACCTACGGGAAGAAGTCCGATCCGAAACGGTCCTTAACGGGATCAAAAGTGCTCGTGTGACACCAGCATGATTCATGGTCGCCACCATCTTTGGCTAACGCACAAACGACTTTTTTTTCATGTAAGTCTGATACAAGTAGCGTTCAATAAGCTGTAGACGCGGGACTCCCCTTGAAAAGGGGGTAGGGGGCAAATGTTCATCATGTTAAAGTGACACAATAGAGAGAAGGCAAGGGCGACTGTACTCGAAGCCATAGTATTTGCATCGACAGTACCGAAATTGCCACTCTGGCCGCAAGATGACGCTTGCTAAACGACAAAACGCAGGCGACGAAAACACAGGTGTCCGTGGCGCAACGATGCTATATGTTCAAGTTCTCGCACGAACTTGCCACACCGTCGCAGATATTGACGGCGTATTAAAACATGAATTACATCGTCTTCTGACCACGTCCAAGGCTTAACATGGTATATCTCGTGGCATATTTAACGCGGCACTTAGCGTAGCTGGAACCGAACCTGCGACCTTCGAGTAACGCGTTTGATGCTCTACCAAATCTACCACAACGCTATCCTCCCCGTCCACTTTATGCGGTATACATGTGCATTAAACGTGGGAACGTCAGTCCGCGTCGCCAGTAGCCATGGCGGCGAGTTTGGAACACTTTTGTTCTGCTTGTTTTGCATCACGTAGTACGTGCTGGCAGCTGATGAAAAATCACTCGTATACTACCTGAAGGCACCAAGTAGCCGCTGTAGTAGCTCAATTGGTATAGAGCATCGGACGCGTTATTCGAAGGTCACAGGTTCGGTTTCTACCCACGGCAAGTTATCTTTTCGTCCACTTTTCTGCCTTCACATTTACATTACAATTAATTACTTCTAATAACATCCGTCATACTTTCATTGGCATGGTTGGCTGTTAGGTCTCATGAATATAACGGAGGGCTTCGAAACTTGTGAAGTCACGCCTACGTTCAGGTGCAGTAGTTCAGGGAGAAAGATAAAAAAAAATGTAAGCCACGTAACTCTGGCCCTATTTAGTTTCCAATTATTAACATCAGATCGCAATATTAACGACAACCACGTTCGCAAAAACGATTCATCGGTTTACACATGCTTCGAGTTTAGCGTTTCTGTAAGATCCCACGTTACGGTATAACGCAAAGTCGAAGGGCGCGGGAAAGTCATACAGACCAAGCAGGAGGCTTGCGAGACTGAACAAGAAATGTCAGCTGCTGCCATTCGAAAAAAAAATAATAATTACCCGTATCTCGTACATGGGTGATTTCTGAATGGAAGTCGACGTCAGGTTTCCAGGAACTTATCAGGAAGAAACTCCAGAATGACTCAGATATGGACGCCGATGCGGAGATAGATTGATTGATTGATTTGTGGGGTTTAACGTCCCAAAACCACTTCTGATTATGAGAGACGCCGTAGTGGAGGGCTCCGGAAATTTTGACCACCTGGGGTTCTTTAACGTGCACCCAAATCTGAGTACACGGGCCTACAACATTTCCGCCTCCATCGGAAATGCAGCCGCCGCAGCCGGGAATCGAACCCGCGACCTGCGGGTCAGCAGCCGAGTACCTTAGCCACTAGACCACCGCGGCGGGGCGATGCGGAGATAGAGTTTTTGTTTCGTGGTTACGTTTAGTCGCGCAGGTACAATACCAATGGACTCAAAGGAGTTATCAATTTCTTTTTGTTATAACGACCGGTATGCTCAATTTCTTGCAATAACCACGTTATGTCGCGACGGATCTGGTGGTCTAAGGATATTGATGGCCCTGATCCGCGCACCCCGTCAATATTAGGCCGATATAACAAGAGTTCAAAACGGCGGAAATGAAATAACGTGTGTGCTATACTTCGCCCTAAATCGTCCTGCTTCGTTCCGTGAGTATGGTGTTCCTCAGGAAACGAAATATTGCTTGAGATCTGCAGTCCCGTCTACGAATTTCATGAGCTCTGTCACTAAAGGGATTAACAACCATTTTTTTATGGTTGCTATTTTTTTCTTATAGCGTGGTGGTAATCATTACCCGTCGGTAAGTCTGGTCACGGAACGGTAAAGTGGATAACGCCGTGAAACATTCGTAATCGGAGGTTTTCTATCTGCGGCGAATATAAGTCGAACGCTCACACGCTGCACACAGTGAGCGCGCAGGCTGTTCGTGTTTGAGCGCGGTGGCTTAATGCGCATGCGTGCACTCCACGCGCATGCGCCGTGGCTCGACTCGCTCCACTTGCAGCCGCAACGGCAGCGCCGCTTTGCACCGTGCTACTCCTTTTTACGTTGTAAACAGCAAAGAAGCGAGCGGAGCTGCATAATAATATACATACTCAAATTTTGAGGACTGGCACGCACAACAGCACCAGTCTACGCGACCACGTTCAGCAAAGTGATCGACTCCATATTCCATAATCCAACTTCAAGGCTTTTCCGCTAGGCGGCGCAACAAGACCGTTTTTGATAGAGTTACTGTATATGCTACCTTTAGGTAGCATATACAGTAACTCTATATACAGTGACTCTATACAGTAAAGGTAGCATATACAGTAACTCTAGTTTTCGATAATATTAAGCATGATTTAAGAATGCAATTCATTGTCACAACGCGAATAGAATGCTGGAACGTGCCATTACACTTCGCGCTCTTTTCATTTCTACAACGATCTAATCGCATGTAACGGCCAGTGGTCAGTCCCTTTGAAGAATAAATTTTGCAAATATGAGATTCTGACGGTCGTGTGCGAGAATCGGGCCTCTAGTTAGAAGCCAGTAGGCCGCATGTTTTGAGACCCCGATCTTGCGATTGCTGCGTTAATGCTCGCGCTTTCACACGAAGGAGCGCGACCGCGGACGCCGTGATAGCGCTGAGTTCCACGGGTTGGTACGAGAGCCTGGGAACCTGCCACACAGCGCCTCCTTCCGCCATCAACACCGACTCGTTTCCGGCACCGCAAAAGGCAGTAGCCCAGAAGTACCCGGACCTGGTAAGCTGCGCAAGTCACTGTGGCGCCATGCGTGGCCTCCAGTTAAGACAGGGGCACCTAGTATTGGAAGCTGTCACGAACAAATGGTGTCCGTATACCCGCTTATGGGAATGATGAGTACCTTCTTGCCCAGGTCATTGAAATATGATGATTACATATGAACATACGGGTCATTCCATGTCAAATCATCCAGTGCTTTTCCGACCATCACGAATATCTCGAAGTTCGAAACTTGTCCTGGTCGTTTATTTCCGTTGCGAAAAATTTTCCTCCCTACTTATGAGAGTTTGTAATTAGGCGCCGACTGAGTTAGCGGGCGTCAAACAACATTTCTTTTTTCAAAAGACATTTTTTTCTAATGCACTCGTTAAAATAGTATTTGTGGCAAGTTAATGAAGTAATCTAATTGTAAAAATAGTGACTTACGTATGTACATTATTTCTTTGAGGGCTTTTCGCACAAGCAATATTGAATAAAGTTGCCGAACTTGATATTTTCTTCCGAGAATAAAGCAAGCTGAATATACACAAATAAAAAAAAGTGCTGGTGGCCTGTTTCACATGCTAAAAATTAAAAACAATTTAGGCACTGAAGTTATAATAAATTGTTGCGGGGGGGGGGGGGGGGGGAATGCGAGTTTCCCTTTTTTGGACAAAAGCTTCGTATTTAGCGTCAAAAACTCGGCTTAGTGGTCAGATTAAAAATACGCACAATATCTCATTTGAAAGCCCGATGTATTAGCTGAAGATAGGTGAAGTTACAAGAGAGTATTATTTTTTTAAACTTGAGAAATATATATTTTAGGGGCGAAGCTCCTTAGGGCGTGGGCTGTGCGTCCCCTGTATGTAGCCACCTCTAGTTTAGTTCTTGCAGTGTTCACTAGATGGCGGTACCGTCCCCTGTATGTAGCCACCTCTAGTTTAGTTCTTGCAGTGTTCACTAGATGGCGGTACCGTCTCCTGTATGTAGCCACCTCTCGTTTAGTTCTTGTAGTGTTTACTAGATGGTGGTACTTGTAGCTGATGATGAAAAGATGCAAGATGTTATAAACTAGAAAGCGGTACTTGTAGTTGATGAAAGACGCGAGATCTTATAAAATAGGAATGATGTCACATATGGCGCCTGTCATTGGTTGAAGGCAATCGTTCGATTTAGTGCGGTGACGTATGCTTGGGGGAGCGATGTATAAAATCGAGTGGGCAAAATGTACAGAGGATTCATGGTTTACCAGGTTTACCTCCGGAGCTTCGCCCACTCGTCATCATTCACTTCGTGGATATGGCGGATTTTTTTTAATTATGCATCCCCGCCAGTTTTTAACCCACGCAACTCAAGCGGCATGACGCATTTGCAAGCTAGGGCAATCTCCAGCAGAAGCCCACTGACCTGGTATGCGAACGGCAGGCTTCGCGCACTGATCGAAATGCGTCGAAACTCTTGCGGTGCGCAGATGAAGCACGCATCGATCGTGGCGAACAACGTCAGCTACAGCAACGCCAAAGCTAAGCTGGGCCTCTCCTTCGAGCTGGGAACGATGGTGTACGAACTGGCCTATGGCGACGGGAGGCCGTTGAATTTCAGCCTTGTCTACGCCATTTGCAAAAGCTATTATGTCACCAGTTTGGACGTAGTGGTGAGCTTCGATCATCGTTCTGGCATCACTTATCATCACTTCATCATCGTTCGGCGATCACTTAGGATCGCCGTGTCATAACTAGGATTTTTTTTCTCAATAAAAATTAATTGATTACGGTCAAGGGTGTTGAGTGATTAGTCACTAATCAAGTTAAAACCGCATCAAACTTACCTTCTTAACCTGCTGGAGGGAATACAAAATAAAGCGCTCCGATTTGTGTATTCTCAGTATTCTCGAGATGTCAACATAACCGCGCTCCGCAATAGGGCAAGCATTCAAACACTGGCGATCCGGCGACGCATAGCTGCATTAAAATTTCTTTATGTGCTTTATCATGACAATATTAACATCAACAAACACGAGTACTTGAAACCACCATATCAGCGCTCCGCCAGAACAAACCACGACAAGAGTATCAGGCCTTTCATCTCCCGTTGCAATTCATTTAAGTATTCCTACTTTCCGTCAGTAATAGAAATATGGAATAACCTGCCACGTGATATAGTGTCCTCAGAATCTCTCGAATCATTCACTACCAAACTTGAAAAGTTTTTGGATCAGTAAGTTGCAGCGTTGTAGAATAATGGCGCAACTTTTCATTGAATGTACGTTTTGATTTGTAGGCCACTCGATGTTTCAATTCTCAGATCTGTGTCTAATATGCACTCTTCCCTGTTAGCCTGTGGTGTTTTTATTCTGTTTTATTTCTTGGTTCTTCGACTAGATGTACAGTTGTAATTTGTAAGTGTTTAGAGTAGTCTGTACTGTTCATTCTTATTTTTTCCCGTGTTCACTTTTTTTGTTTACTATTTTTTGTTCTGTGGTCTAATGTGGAGATGACAATCTGTATAATTTCTTCCCACTCCTGTATGAGCCTGTTAAGGCTTACAGTATCAATAAAAAAAACAAGTAATCAAACAAGGTCAGGTGAAAGTCAGACACACCGTAGTTCTGTGGGCGGAGCTAACATTTTCAGTGCGAAGCACTTAGGGCGCTGTAGTATAATGCCGCTCAGCGTAACACGCGCAAAGCCACGCATAACTAAAAAGAGAGAAGCAAGCGACAAACAGAGAAAAAAATAGGAAGAAAAATGAGAACAAAGAGAAAAAAAGAGTAATAAAAACAACGAAAGCTCGAAAACGTAAAAGTAAAAAAAGACCGCAGGAGAGAAAGAGAAAACTGAAGAACAAAGACAGTTGCCCGGCTCCGCACTTTGCTTCGCACTTGGCAACACTGGGCCGAAGCTGCCTTGATCTTCATTTCTTAAGTTGTAACTAGGTGCGGTAGCGCCAAATGAAGAAAAAAAAACTTAACTTTTTTTTCCCCATTTCTCTCGTGACAGCCATGCAAAATAGAGGGCGACCCCCCCTTCAAGAAGTTGCAAGACAACTTCAACGTCGGCTACATCCCCGACAGACCGGAAGTTATCTACTTATGGGACGATCAGGACACTTTACAGAAAAAGGTTAGTGATTGCGTTACCGTTGCGTATTCCTCCGTTCGTTTGTACGCGCGCGCGTATGTGCGTGCGGGGGGGGGGGGGGTGGGGTGAGAAAGCCACTTACGTATCTTCAAGACTACAGACAAAATAGTTGTGCAGGGGCGAAAACTGCCTATTGACGAGAACGAACAGGCACAAGGAAAGATACCATCTTGATGTCTTACCATCAAGACGAAAAAAAAAACAATTGGAATAATTACTGTGCTTTGCATAACGCGAAAAAACACGTATAAAACCAAAAAAATAGAAAGTATGCGTGAAATATAGAGAGAACGGGAAAAAATAGGAATAAAAAATTGGAGATCGATGGCAAAGAGGGAAAATACGGCGTATTGGCAGTACTGCACAAAACTGTAATATAAATCATGTTCACTCTCAGCACGTGTGCCACAAGGTTACAAACACAGGTTACAAGCGCAAACGCTATATATTTAAGGTCCCAAATACCATGTCGGCCTCCAGATGGTAAGTTACGAGGCATGTGACAGATAGTGACAAGTTACACCATTCTTGGGGCCGCATGATAATACCTGGCAGGCTCAATAGAGCTCGTTGCGTGCATTTAGCGTAGCTGTCGATTGTCTGCATTGCAGCACTGATGCGTTCTTCGAGCTCGATCACGGAAGTGTGGCAGCTTGGGCTAGTTGGTACGACGTGATGATAATTATAGCGCGAGAACAGAACGACGACACAGAGACAAGTGTCCTTTGCGTCCTTCTTGTCTCTGGGTCGTCGTTCTGTTCTGGGGCTATAACTATCGTCGATCACGGAATAGCTGTATACCATAAGGGAGTTTTAGAATAGCCCACCGCGAGCCCGTGCGGTGCGGTCGCTGCCACTGCGCATGCGTCGTAACGCGAGTCGGAGTTCGCGTTGGCGGACCGCACGCAATAAATCCGAAATTGCGTGCGGTGATGGCGGCCCGCATGTGGCCCGCAAGCGCTGGTTTCGAGGCTACGGTGTCGCTGCGATCGTGCGTTGCGGATCGCAGCAGGGCAAACGCTATTCTAAAACTCTTATGGCGCCCGCTTCGCCCGCAGCGCTTGCAAACGGTATTCTAAAGCTCCCTATTAGCTCGACTGAAGATTGCAGTAGCGGTGCTTCCACCTGGAAGGCACAATGCAAGCTTGACTAGTTTGTGGTTCTTCTGATGTGCCCGTCATGCGTATCAGTCGCGTGGCCAGGCACACCAGGCCGGTGCACCCCCCCCCCCCTTCCACCTCTTGAAAGGCGTTTCACCATTGCATACAGAGCGAAAAATGGTATTTTAAAAAGGTGCCCACCCACCTCGTCCCTGAAAAATATTTCTGCTTATGTCGTAGATACACATAAATATAAGTGCAATCCTTTCGAAAATACAGCACCCCCCCCCCACCCCGAAATTTTTTTGCCGGATAGCGCTAAAGAGCTCGTTTCCCAGAAATTCCGACGTCGTTGGTTGTGAGATAAAAATCATCAGCTTCGCGTGATTAAAAATTGAGAAAACATGTCAATAAAATAAATAATAAAAAAATTCTCGGTCTGAGTGGAAATCGAACCCAGGTCGTTTGCGTGTTTTATCACACAGCCACGCCTCCGCTTGTGAATACAGTGAAAATAACTTAATCTGCTTGGAAACGCAGTGAAAGTAACTTTGATGCTTTACAAGCACAAGTGCCCTGTACATATGCTTCACAATACAACATGAAATGTTGCCGTAATAATGCTTGCTACAAGCGTCCACTTCCATCGGGCGTCAGAATATGGGATTATCGTAATGACTTCATAGTTTAAGGCCTCACCCACTACAAAAGGCACAAACGCTACTGCACCATTAAGGCCCCGTAGTGGGTGCATAACAAGTTCGAAAACATTTTGTACACTAAGCGTTTGAAGTTTGCACAAGGGAACAGAATATCACGTTCAACCCTTAAAGGCCAACTCAGGTGATTTTTTGAAGTCAGTGAATCTCAGTGAAATTCGCTGGGTATGTTTCTTTGCACATTTTAGTCCTTCAAGCCAAATCACAGGTTTGAGTGATGCACCGATCGTTTGCAAATGAATTTTAAAGATTGCTTCGAAAAGCTCACCTCACTTGCCAGAATTATTGGCAACACTGTCTGTGTGACGTCATGTTTGGCATGTCAACGGAAGTAACGCAGCCGATGACATCACTACTTTGGCCTCTACGGCGTTTATTGTGCTTTCCACGAGGCGACGGCGGCGGTGTTTGGCACGGGTATAGCACGGGAATGATTTCTTCCTTCCTCTGTGGTGTTTGGCCGGTGCTTCGCTGGACTGGCTTTCACAGTTTTCATACTCCGCGCCGGCGGAACCAGTATACGGCCTCCGGCTCTACCAAATAGTACGTCATACACAGACAGGACGCTCGGTTGGGTTTCGTTATTGCACATTCTTGCTCATTAAACAAACTCCCAAGCATTTCCCCGAGGGTGAACATGGTTAAGTGCGAATGCACGGGGTGATGCTATGAGGGGTATTTATCAATTCGCACTATTATATTTATTAATCACACTATGGTGCCTTTATGGTGTAATGGTTCCTGGGAATCACAATTTGATCACACGGGGGAGTTTACGTTAACTCACTGGCGAATGCCAACGGATTTTAACTTTACTCCCCCTCACGACCCGCTCTCGACGGGAGACTGAGAGAGAAGGCGGGCGCGCGAGAGAGAGGGGTGCGCGCGCAGCTGCAGCGAGCGAGGAGAGCGGAGGAGCGAGCGAAGGGGGAGGGGGTAGAAGGCGCGTTACTGACACCGATATCAGCGTCGCGTCCGTGGCTTATTCGGTAGAGCGTCGCGCTGCGGCCCGCCAAGTCCTCTTTCTTTTAAAGATAGAGAGAAGACTGCGGACGCCGCCGACGGCGGTGGATGGTTTAGGGTCGCTTATAAAGTGTATTCACACTTAAAATTATTTTCAAATTTCCTGAGCATTTCAGCTATTGGGCTCGTGACAAGAGTGGCTCAGGAACATAGAAACACCATAACCTTGACATGGTCAAAAAATCGCGGGAGTTGGCCTTTAAATGCGAAGCTTAGGGTTCCCCCAATTTTTTGTTTTGTTTTCCGTGCATACAGAGCGAAAAATGACTATTTTAAAGGGTCACCCACCCCCGAAAAATCTAACTGCTTACTCCCTAGATACATGTGTGATCCTTTTGAAAATGTTGAAAATACAACTTCTTCAATTCGAATGAACAATTTTTGCGAGCCCTGCATTACGGTCGGAACACCCGTATATGTAATGTATCGCACGTCGATATATAACGCCCATCACTCAGCACCGGCGATTTACCTGCGCAGGTGGACTTGTTGAAAAAAAGCGCCAACCTGCGCACCAACATGTCCTGGTTAATCTACGACGCTCACCTAGGAGACTTGACCAGGGACTGTTCCCAAGATAATTACGAACTGCTGACCTTCCTCAGGACTGCGTTGGTCGGCGACTGACGTCGAGCGTGTGCACCAGCTTCGGCGCGACTGGACAGCGCGCGCAGCGTCATCAAATAATGCGCTGACGTCAGCTTCGGTGGGACTGGACAGCGCGCGTAACGTCATCAAATGATGCGCTGACGTCTGTGAGTGTGGACGAATAAACGATTGACTACCGCTGGCGAGGCCCTGCCACAATGGCTGTTCATGGCATAACACTTTTTAGATATGCTAAACTGTGTCTAGTCTTTGTACGACGTGGGGTGATGGACTGCCATAGAGTTTTCCTATATATACACTAGAGGGAACTCAGGCACTAGTGTCTTAGAGAGCCGCAATGCACGGCCATTCAGCGAACATGGGAATGATGGGTAGTACACGGATTTGTCTAATTTTTGTACTTTTGGCTCCGGTTGGCTTCGCACGGCTTGAAGCTGCTCTGTTACGAAACAAAAGTCAGTAAATGTTCAGCAATTACACTTCACTACCTTAATCTTTTAGACTTACCATTTGAAATCGGGTCACGAAGTTCTAAAGGGTTCGTTCTTTTTTTCGAAACCAAACGGAAGCACAGCAATAAACGAAGTGCGTTTCGAGGCCCGCAAATGCGAATACTGGGCAAACCCGTGTACTACCCACCATTCCCATGGTTGCTGAACGATCGCAGCGCCCGAGTTCCCTCTACAGGAAACTTTAGGAAACTCTACGTGGACCGTGTATTATCTCGGTGTCCCGCCACTTGGGTTCGTTGCGCTCTATTCTGCTATGGTTCCAAACTACCCGTCGCACTTCATTAAAATATTTATGCTTACAATTTTTTGTGTGGATTCGTGGTTACTTTTCCACCAATACAAATCCATTGATTTATTCACTTATTACAAAATTACTGCCGGCCTCTCATATGAGGCCTTCATATGAGAGGATAGCTTCATTCGCACAACGCAAACAGCGCAGCAGATAGAACGGCTGTTGCCTTTGTACAGGCAAGTGGCGTCGACGCGTCGCCTAAGAGTTATCCCAGGGTGTAATCGCCAATGATCATTAACTTCCGAAAAATCTCTCACTTCCCCTCCCGTTCCTCATCCACAGCGCGGAGTACGAGAACACGTCACTACAGGCCGATTTTGAGCCTGGCCTCCGAAACTTGGTCGCGCCCTTCTCTGAGGCTATGCTGGACGCGAAAGTTCGGGGCTGGTGTTCACGTGACAACAGCATGTGGGGACACGAGGTTTCCTACGTCGCATTGATATCATAACATCACATGCACGTTTCTTCATTATTCACGCACAGAGACGTTCCTACCGCGTTATGCTCACACAAAAGCAATCTGATTGTCATCGAAGCAGCCGTCGTGGAGCACCAATTGATTGATTGATATTGTTACCACATGTGTAATTTAGGTATGTGCACCTGTGTAGCGGGGAACATGGTGGTGGCAGAAGAAGAGGACGTTCGGTTGGTGGCAAGAGCTCGCAGGTGCGCGTTCACTGCTGTATACCGTCGAGTCGACCGTTACGTCGGCTCTGAATAAACCCCTCTCGTAGACGTAACAATATGTATGATTTAACGTCCTAAATTCGCCATATGATTATGAGAGACGCCGCAGTACGTTGAAGGCTCCGGAAATTTCGACAACCTGAGGTTTTTTTAGCGTGCACCCAAATCTGAGCACACGTCTGTATACGGCATTTTCGCCTCCATTCGAAATTGCAGCCGCCACAGCCGGGATTCGATCCGGCGACCTGCGGGTCAGCAACCGATTACCTTAGCCATTAGACCACCGCGGCGGGGCCCCGTCATCACGTGATGACACGACACGTTAACATTCAGATAACAATGCACGTGATTATAGCAGCAGCGAAAGCTGATCGTGCACTGCATAAGGTAAGTCAGTACAAAGATTAGATAGTTATAGTATACCGGGCTTACCGGGTGTACAGTGATACCGGAATAGAAGTGCGCATGCACACATACGTACGTCACCCGTACTGCTTCGCGTACACGCGGTATTTTTCAGATTTCACGTTACCGTGGTAACCTAGGTGTACGTAGTGTACGTAAACATGGCGGCGTTCTCGGACGCCAGCTTCAAACTAATTTTGGCGTAGTTGTTGAAAGATTCACCTTGTTCGCAGCAAACGACTGTTCAAAGTGGCTTCGCTTGCTTTCAGTTAGCTTCTATGACCGAATATTACGGATAAGTTGGCGTAGTTTTTGAGATAGCTTCCCATTTCGAACGCGCCTAGGCCTAACTACAAGATCGATGTAAACAAATCGGCAACATGGATGTTTTCGCGTTTGGTGCGTGGTTCGTATTTATTTACTTTTATTATCGCTAAAATAAAGCTTTAGCACTGCTTCGCGCGGTGGCATAGGCAAACATTCTCGTTTTCTTTTCACTTTCACTGTTTAGTTTATTAACTATATAATAGATGGCACCACCATCCCAGCTGAGGCACGTAAACGCTATTTCGCTAAACTATAAGACGCTGCCCACAACGAACGTTTGCTGCACGGTAACGCCGTTCCCTTAACCCACGCTATCACGCTCACGCTAAACTATTATTGTCTATTATCTGCACCACTCAAAAGCAGCTCCCTCACCCGGAAAAAAAAACAGCAATGGCCTTGAGACGGTTAGTACCTTGCGTTGTGGCGTAGAGGCGGCGGAACTATAATAGTCCTATATTGCAAGCATCTCACGCGCGCGTGCGGACACACACAATCCGTAATAAACTCCTGGGTACGAGACACTGGGAGTTTTCGAATAGCGTACGCTAATTAAGCGAGCTTTGCGGTCGCCCGCTATTTGCGTGACTTAGCGGGAGCCACCAAACAGTTAGCGTACAACGCAAGCGCAGTGGCACGGAACGCTACCGCAAATCTTCGAGTACGCTATTCGAAAACTTTCTATTTCTTTGCTAAGATCCACCAGAGTTACGTTAATTATCAAAGTTACGCGGTAGCTTCAGCGTTACGCAACTGCAACAACGCATCAAGCGTACAAAGCTACAGGCAACGGACATAAGTGCAGAAGCGCCTTTGTCTCGAAATACTCACACGTGTAGATGTTTTCAATCCGCACGAGCACAGGTGGTCTTGGCCCCGCACCTCACAGAAGGAACAGTCATTTGTGACACGTCGATGGTATCCGCCTGTTTCGAAGGTACGCACAAATGCAGAGCCGGATCTGTCAGTAGGAGCGATGGGGTTCTGAGTCTCGCAAATCCCGCCAAATCGAAAAAGTCGCCGAAACGTGCAGCGCAGCCTCTCCGAACACCTGCGACAGCCTTCTGAAGCCGGCTTGTACGTTTCCTTTCTCGTCTGCTAGAGAGCGAGCGCACCACGTGACTTGATCTGACCAATCAGAGCGTACGCGTGTACACGGCACCTAAGAGCAGTACGACGACTGCTCCCTAGATGACTTAGATCTAGGGCTTTCGAAACAAACTTAAGTCAGATTTTTTGAAACTACGGCCGGTATTTTGAAACGATGCTAATACCGCTCATAGCTTTTCGCGTTCAGTCAGTGGTCAGGGCGTATGTTCCACCAGATTACCGGAGGGATTAGCTTGCCTAGAGCCCTGTATGACAGGAATGGCTTGGAATAAAGCATATCGCATCGTGCATAACAACTACCGCATTTCCGTTATCAGGTTCAATGACGCAGTGTACCATAAACTCTACGGAAAGGGGTGCTGGGGTAAGCAATGCGGATGTGATACAGGTGTACGGGGGTGTGTGGGGGGGGGGGGTGAACGGGACTGCCATTCGCCAAAAATTTCTGACTGCGCCCCTGGTTTTTTACTGGCCAACTCCACGAGAGGTGCAAGAGTCAGCTGTGTATTGCAAGACACGATATAATCTGCACTCGGTGGGCGTCGTGAAGAGCACTCAAGGGTGACTTAAAAGTTAAAATGCATAAAGTAGCCTTCGCTGCCTTATACAACAATCACGTGCGTACAGGACTCGCTAGAAAAAAAAAAAGAAAAAAGACGATTTGCGGGGAAAGTGAAAATACGGCGACTGAGAGCACACACCGGCGCCGCACATATAAATCTGCTGATTGAATACCTCCTACTTTGCTTTTATGGCGACATTTTAACAAATTATTGCATATGCACGCTGATTGCTGATAGGCAACCGATTCTCGAGCTTTGGGTAGACTCAAGTGCGCCCTAAAAATAACCCCATAATGTACTGATGAAGAGCAGATACTGCTCAACTTGCTTTTAATAAAGAGGTTATGTCAGCACAGAAAACTTGACTTCTTTGTGCGATGGACTTATGCATAGTTGATGGTGTAAAGGAGGTAAGATACTATGATTTGGCATAAAAATACACTGCTAGAGGCAAGCACACCATGAAGAAGCACATCCATGCTGGCTGGCTGAGACACAACTGTCACACTTCTGTTGGAATGCTAAGCTGAAAATTATTCATACTATAGCAAGATCTGATAGGGAACTCTTACTTTTCACAGTAAATTTGGAGTCTACAGTCTACATTGATTGCATGAACTCCACAACAATAACATCATGACAAATGCAGACAGCAACACCTGCACACTGGCTGGCAGGTAGTTCTGAATGAAAAGTGCGCTCGACACAAGTCAAGTGTACACTTCATCTTCTTAATAATTTCTGGTGTTTAACATCCCAAAACCACCGTATCATTATGAGAGACACCGTAGTGGAGGGCTCCGGAAATTTCAACCACCTGGTTTTTCGCGTGCACTTACAACAAAGCGCATGGCCTTCAAGCATATTTGCTTCCATCAAAGATGCAGCCACCACGGCCAAGATTCGGTCCCGCGACCTGCGGGCTAGCAGCTGAGTGCTTTTACCACTAGACCACCGTGATGAGTTCCCCTTGATTTTCTTGTCTAGATGCTGAAATGAAACGGGGCTAATGATGAAGCAGTAGGTACCATAGCCCCTAATGAAATCTTTCTTATCTTACTAGTACTCTAATTTCGAGGTGCTGCGTACCCTAAATCCATGGCTAGTTTAAAGGTCTCCATCTATATTAACCTCTCTCTAAAAGCAAAAGCTTTGTGTGACACCAGGAAATGGCAACGCAGGAAGTTGAAATACAGCAATGAAAGAATGCGAGTGAGCAGTTGTCAAAAGTACTGCAAGGAATATAAATTAGCGAAATCGTCCATTGCACCACCAATATATGCAAACCCTCTTTGAAAGCCCTGATTGGGAACTGGAGCAGCGTTTGTCTGGTTCCTCTGTCCTAAGAAAATTCAACTCATGAAGAACTTGCAACTGCGCCTTTAAAACTCGTCCTCTTCACAAATTCACATCTCAAGTGCAAGTCCTACAAGCCTTCAAAAAGTGCCTGAAACCTCTTATTGTTTTGTGTACATTACCATCAAATAACTTCGTGCTCTTCCTCGACATTAAGCTTACACTTTCAGCGGGACACATTTTACGAGCGCCTTGCCCAAAGCCACTCCTGCCCTGCAGATCACAGGTAATTGGTAAAGTATAAACAAGATTTGTTTTTATAGTGTCCTTGGGAGCTTCTGTAAACAAATTCAATACATTGTATACATGTATAATCCCTCTGGTTTATTCGGCGAAAGCTTTCCAAAGTTCCTATGAGCGTTAAACTAGCAGCATATAAAGCGCTAGTTCGGCCATGTCTGGAGTATGCCTCATGTCTGTGGGACCCTTACAGACAGAAAAATGTTGATAAACTAGAGAGAGTTCAAAGATCCACGGTCAGATTCATCTGCATTAAATACAAACGCACCGATAGTGTGACACAAATGCTCAATTATATTGGCCTTGATACACCTAAAGCGAGACGTGCCAAAAATAGATTAAAATACTTGTATTTATTATACTTATTATACAACGATATCATACAAATTAACAATCAGAAGTACATTACACACTGCACACAAGTGCATGTTTTGATAACGGGAAAATTATACAGGAATACAGCTCTTGGAATGATGCATTAAAATATTCCTTTTTCCAGAAAATCATAAGCGCCTGGAATAAACTACCGAAAGAAGCTGTAGATAGCCCCAGAGTAGGTGTTTATTACATACTTGAGGAAACAGCGTAGGTAAAGTTGTGCTCGCATCGCTGTATTCTTTGAATAGCAGTGTTTCATGCAGTGATCAATATTTCGGTTGCTAATCATTTGTTGATGTGTTCTGTTGATGTACTTTTTCTTTTTTGTCCACTCATGCTTGGAGTCAACTAGCGTCGCTGTATTCTTTGAATTGCAGTGTTTCATGGGTCGATTTCATGTTTTGGTTGATGTATTCTTTTGATGAACTTTTTTTTCTTTGTCCACTCCTGCTTAGAGTCAAGCAACTCTGCATTAATCCAAAATAAATAAATAAAAACATACAAAATACATACAAATTCTATAGCTTAAGCAGAAGAGATACCTAGTTCCACTGTAGTATTACATGGAAAGGTCTCTACAAAGTTGATAGTACTAGTTAAGGAAATACAACCTGGGGAATGAAATAGCATCCCAAAAGCGTTACAGCAATGCTGTCATCTCACACAATGTTTTGTATAGCTTCAAGTACACAGGAAAGAAGGTTAGAATGTAGATGCGATCACTGACTAAGTGAAAGTGAAAAAACAAGCATTTCGAGACCGATACAGGTTCCTCATTCACACCCTCTTTGTGAATAAGAAACCCGTATGGGTCTCGAAACATCTGGTTTTTCACCTTGACTTGGTCAGCGACTGCATCTACATCCTTATCATGATACCTGACCAGACGAACTTTCGTCAATATTTTGACTACATATCATATAGGGAAGGCAGAAGTGCAGATAATTTTCTCTGCCTCTCATCAGCATGCATAACTTTCATAGAAAAGTTGAAGCCCCACTTAAGGCCTGTAATACTTAGCAATTTTAACACAAGAACCGGCTTGTTCATTGTATAACGGAAGTTGTTTACTGGATTCCCCTGTATTGTGGAGCCCCTTAAGTGAGACAGACAGACAGACACCGTTGTGACTGGTTACATGAGCAAGTGTGATGAAATGCACCAAGGCAGAGATGGCTTTACTAGTTATCCATAAAAACCATGCATGGCTGTTCCACTGCCTTTCAAACACCTCTTACGAACATGCTTCAGGGTTTTATTGGCTATCCATACAATCAAGAAGAGCTGTTCCCCTGCCTCTGAAAGAAACATTGCACTTATGAATGTACTTGTCTTTCTGGAGACAGCCCCGAATGATGTGTCAAGTGGGTTATTGTGTCAGCAAGCCATCTACAGCTCTCCTCAACAAATAGTTCACGTTCATTGAGAAATGCATCAGTGCACTTAGTGGTAACCTTGATAGCAACGTTTGCCAAATTAAGTTTATTCTTGCCTAATGATTATCTCTTCCGGACTTGTTCTACCTGGTCTGCTCGAGATTACTATAGCTTCACTTTCTCTTTGTACATAATTTATTATTTTTTATAATAAATTTCAGTTTGAAGCAAATGTACATATGTGACTCTTGATTACGTCCCTGCTGTAGCTGCTAGGCTGTGCACCTTCAATGATTTTTCAATAACTTCTTACTTGTTACAATTTTCAATATAATTATTACATGCTCATAAAGACTGCTGCAAGAATACTGATTGTCACACTTATCTACCTAAGCAACATCAATGAGAAAAAAGAGTGTTTTCCAAGTTTTATTGCACACCACAAACAAACATGGACGTGTCCTCTTGACACTGATGAGATCCTTACGCCCAGCCGGTGTGTTAGCCCTTCTTGTGCTTGTAAAAAGGGTCGAGCAGGAACTGAGAGAACGTCACTGATTGTCACGACGCTTTTGTGGCTTGTCGACATTGCACACACTCTTCAGTTGCCTCTGGAAAAGTCACTCAACCGTCCAGCCAGCTTGACTGGTAGCGTTCCGGTCGGTGTTACTAGGAAGGTCCCAGAACCTTGTCGGTGCGTCGCAGAACATAGATGGCTGCTGCCAGGCCACCCACGTTGACGCCATGCACACGCAGCTGACGCCACAGCTGGCCCATGTGTCCCACGGCCTGAACAAGTGAGCATGTGACCAAAGAGCAGGTCGACCGAGAGAAGACAGCCATGTGCAGTTGGAACTCAATGTAATGAAGTGACGACAGTGCTAGAATCATTTCATAAAATCAAGAAAAGAATCTTCTCTGAGGTTACACATTTAAAACCCCAACACAGCGACACCTGAAAGTTAATGCAAAATTTTATTTGCCATCACTACAAAACGTTTGCAATGAATGTCCTGATATGATGCCTCTCTTGCCCGGGAGATAGTACTGGCAAGGTGCAGGGTCATATGAAGCTATGGCAAGCTGCCAATATGCAAAGATGGGGACAACGAGAGAGAGAAGAAAAAATATCATAAAGGTAGGGAGGTTAACTAGACTAAGTCCAGTAGCAAGGAGATCATCAGTGCCATCCACTGCAAGGACCATTAAAGGGGACGTGGCTTAATATGACAAAAAGTTTTTCATATTGCATTAGTAAGATCTACCTACCACTGTAAATACTAAGTCTTACAAGATCAGTATTTCACTTACAGCACATCTGTGAAACGAGTACAACTTGAATGGTAAGTGTTTTTCGGGCCACTTATATTTAGCTCATCAGAGTGATAGCCCATGATCTAAGAAAGCTAGAGCCGTAATTACACTTTTAGCATAACGCCCAAGCTGTGTATCAAAGGACTACATGCGAAAAATAAAAGCGCGGTGGGGTGGTATGTGTGCGAATCCTTTGGCCAAATAAAGTTCTACCACCCCCACCAAAGGAGTCTTTTTTTCATATTTCGCATTAAAATGCAGAGACAGGTGTGTAACTACATTCATTGGCGATAGGATACATGCAATTTGGCTCTGCAGCCTTAGCTTCCTTGTCAATGAAAATTGTGTGAGAGCACACAAGTGTCAAGTTCATTGTTCCATGCATGGTTGTGGTTTGCAGCCTCAATAAAATAAAATAGGGTCATGACCAGGGTGGTGAGGCCCTTTAAGGCGTCAATGTTAAAACACCTGCCCCAAGAAAAACTCGCCTTTGTCACAATCGGGAAGAAATCACCACATTATCAAAAAATTCTTTTTAGGAAAAGAGCTTTGTTAAGGGGGGAGGCAGCTTTGAAAAAAAACTTTTTTATTTGTTGACCTACAGCAATGAAATTTGGCATGCATACTCATAAGTGTCTAGAATAGGGAAATATGCAGTTTCATCATGATAGCTTCAGTAGTTCTCAAGTTACATAATGCAACACGATCCAATTACATGGTCTGCTCGTGGAAAGCCTAGCGCTGCAACAAAACATGCCAGGAAGCTGCGAATGATGTTGATCTTTACTCAAAAGAATTGATTGATTGATTGATATGTGGGGTTTAACGTCCCAAAACCACTATATGATTATGAGAGACGCTTTACTCAAAAGAAAGCTACAGGGTATGACACTCTCGGAATTTTTTAGTAAGTTCTAGTTTTTTTTTTTAGAGATCATCATGGCTGCCGACACACATTGTCAGAAACAATGGCACGGACAAATCATCGTCTAGAAAAATAACAGGGCCACAAAACAGAAATTGAAGATTGCTGTACCCACAAGCAGTGTTCAGGGATTCAGGAAAAAAAAAACAGAATCAAAATCGGTCCAGTCATTCTTGTGCTACTCTTTCCACGAGCAATGCACAATGTCCAAAACACACTTGTGAGAAAAAGCCTGTCAAAGTTTTCGACAGGCTTTTTTTCAATGAAGTTTTTTGTTTCTCGTTGGATATTGATGAAAATTGGCACAGACACTAAGAATAACCTCACAGTGCTTCCATAAAAATTTTGAAGCGATACCACGAATACTTTACGAGAAACAAATTATTTCTTCATTGAACCATGTGGAGGGGCTGAGCATAATGTCAAAAAAAAAAAATAGTATTGAGAAAGCTGCGTTAAAAGTTTCAACTTTTCTTTCCGTCTCTAAGACACCTAAAAATTGTGATCTCAGGTTTGTCTTGTGATATTTGACTTCTTTTCATGATCTACTCCTTTTCATGAGTTACAAAGAACAAGTATGAATTTCAAACCAAGTTATTTGTATGAAGGAGTGGTGTGATAGGTATGACAGAAAAGATTGTAATTGAATAAAACCATATACTGAAATTATTAAACATACTCTTTTTGTGCTGAAGTTGTAATTAGCGTAATTAAGTACTTGATTGCAAATATTCACTGAACTTTTTTTTATTTGGAGAGAAGTTTATTGCATCAGAAAAATGGATCACACCATGACGGCCTATCCTTTCTTTCTAAATAACAAAGTTATGGGCAGAAGACTGGTGGCACGGGAACTTCTAGCAGTATAATTAATGACACGAAACGGGCATATAAAAATTCGTGCCCTGATTCACACATGCTCTTTCGCCGCTCTAGCCGTGAAACGCATCATCATACAGCCGGTCGCGGAAACTCTAATCTACAGCAATTCATTAACCTCGGAACATTCATAGACGTTCGTGGCGATATCAAGCACGGCTCCAAGCACGTCTGAATCGCATCACAAAAGCTTACTGACGGCACTCCATATGACCGTGGGGTGCGCGGCCGCATGGACAGTGCAGCCGGTGCGTAATGCACTTGCCGGCGGCGTTCGATGACGATGGGCGAAATGTGTAACTACGAAGACAAAAAATCAGCACGCGCTGCACTTGGCATCGCATTTTCGAATGACGACGCGCGAAACTGCTAGCCGCTGTTCCGAGCGATTCTTGGCAGTGAGGGGGGGTGGGAGGGGGGCGTGACGAGCTTGACTGTGTTGTCCGCTGCCGATGCGTAAAATGCCCGTACAATATTCAGAGGAGCTAGCGAGTGATGTGGTACATTCCTTGCGAAGAAGCACGTCACCAAGAGTGCGCTTGCGCGTCGTTCCTGCCCGCAGTCTCGCTGTCAGCGGAGTTAGGCCTAAAGCCGACTCCGATGACGCGCCGCACTCGTGACCGCCGCGCGCCCGCTCGTAGTAATCTGATCGTGCATCCGGTGCGGCTACTCGTAGTAATCAGATCGTGCCGCCGCTTACAGCTTCCTTGCTTGCGAAGAAGCACGTCGCCACGAATGCGCTAGCGCCAACGTTTTTAGATACTTTGTGCGAGAGGTTGTCGCATTTAACAAGAGTACTTACAAGGTTGATGGCTTCGTTGATTATGGAGATGGTCATGACTCAGAAACAACAGCCGACCACGCTTTAGTACTCATGTTTGTGCCTTTATTTCACTCCTGGGAGCAACCAATTGCAAGTTTTGCTACGAGACATGCAGCCCCTGGAAGAGTGCTAGCTAGGCTTGTTTTAGAAGCCATTTTGCAGTTACACAAGCACAATGCAACAGTCGTCGCTGTTATCAGGGATGGTGCCAGCACCAACAAGGCCATGTGGTCATGTTTTGGTATCAAAGGCAAGCTTCATGAACCGAAACATAGAGTTGACCATCCTTGTGTACCTGATCAGCAGCTGTACTTCCTGTGCGATGTGTACCGCACATCATCAAGTGCATAAGGAACTATCTTATGCGCCACAAGTACGGCATGGTAAGTAGATTAGAATGTTCTTACTTATTTTTCATGCGTGAGAAACTCTGAATTAAGAAGTGGCTTCTGCAATGGAACACCTTTCTTCGTCTCACTGTTGTTTTTAAAAATTGCAGATCGGTGAACACAAAATAAACTTTGACAACTATCGAAGACTCCGAGTGGTAGATGGGAAACAGCAGCTTCGGGTGGTTCCGAAATTGACAAAAGAGCACGTGAGCCCAGACAATCTGCGAAAGATGAACGCGAGTCTGGCTGTACAGGTAAACAAAAATGCCCTATCTACCATATTTAGATGCCTTTCATAGTTGACAACTGCTTGCTTATATGCATAAATGTTTGTTTATAAAAATAAAGCCGCAAATTTTTCATATATGTTGTTCTCAGCTTTTCAGCCGAAGCACTGCCATTGGGTTAAAAGTGTACCAGCGGTTAGAGGAGCCTGACCTGAAAAACTGCCATGGAACTGCTCAATTCACCCTCATGGTGAACAACCTGTTCGATGCCCTCAATGTGAAGCTTCCGAAGTTTGGAATAACAAGTTCGTCAAAGGAAGTTGAGGTAACGATAATACTTTACAGCATCTGTTGCACTGTTGTGAAATAGTACAGATAATGCTTCATAACATCTGTTGCATTGGTGTTAAAATAATTTGCTCACTGGCTTATTTTGAAGGTCATCCAGGAGTTCCTTGATGCTGTAAATAAGACCGAGAAAAACCATATCACCAATGGGACAGTGATGTTTGCATCGCAAATTACAATGGAGTCGCTTCGTGTTACGCTTGCATCAGTACGGGACCTCATAACAGATCTTCTCTCTAAAGGAGCGCGTTATGTGCTCACGGGCAAACTAAACCAGGATCCTTTAGAGGTAAGTCGTTTGTTCTTTTTGTTTATCACGTTTATGTTTGCGCACATTGCTTTTATAAAAAAACACGTCTTCCTTTTTTTCAGGGGTTTTTTGGTGTGACAAGAAGTTATGGAGGCGATGAGGATCACCCTACCCTAATCAGCTTTGCACACATATATAGGCTTCTGAGCCTGTATACACCAATCAGCACTTGTGTCACTGGGAACGTGAGTGATGAGCAGACTTTTGTGCTTGCCACTGTTGCAGACAGCATGAAAAGGGGAAGAAAGGACACACTGTTGTCCCACGAAAGACTCCAAAAGGCTATTCGAGCGAAGTTAGCAGAAATCTCTTCTACTGCACAGAATGAAACACCGACAGCACTTGATCATGGGTACTCCACACCAGCAGCACAGGACTGTGTTATTTACTACTTGTGCGGCTATCTTGTCCACTCTTACCTCAAGCATCAGAGGTGTTCTGACTGTGTACGTAATATCCAGTCCGAAAATGCGGAGTGCCCGGAGGCATTTCTCACTTTGGAGAGGGAATTTAAGCACGGGAGCCTCCAATTGCCATCATGGGAGCTCTTCTGTATGTTTCGAGGCATCGAAGCCAAAATTTCGGATGAGCTGCAAAAGAACCGGCTCTGCTCAGAGACATTTTGGAGCCTCCTCCACGCTCTTGAGGACTGCGACATCACTAGTGTGGGCTGTTCTGTTCACAAGGTCACCACTACGACAGAGCTTCTTCACTCCTACATAGTGCTAAGACTGCATTTCGCTGCCAGAGATACTTGTAAAAGCTTCAGCTCTTCAGAAAAAGTCGCATCTGCTAGAAAGAAAGTGAAGCTGATGTGAAGGCTTGCAGTACAACTCTGACCACTTAACCCTTGTAAATATGTCCCTGTAAATAATGCAGCAGCTGCTTTCAGTTTCATGACGTCAAATAAAAATTACAAAACAATTTTTTTCTGGCTTCCTTGCTGGTTCTTGATTTTCTAAGCTTTTCAGCGGATTTTGGCCGTGTAACATGTGTTCTGGTAAGGTTAGAATATCGCTGAGCATTACGGGATCCTGGGGTGATTTGCACATATACTGGCCAAAAATAAACGCCGGCTACAACGCGAACAGGAATGAAGGTAAGCGCGCTGTACAGTTTGCCTTTTCTTTTTGTCATGTCTTACGTGCTGTTTGTTTCTAGCTATAATGTTGCGAAAAAAACGAAAAAGCTCTTTTCGGTAAAGGTTAAATGCGAGTGAAGTTTCACTTCTGCTTCTCGAATAAAAGAGTTAACCGCTGCGGTAGTCTCCTGTCGGCGTCTTTCCCGTTGTAGCAGTAGCAGACGACGCGCCGAGATCGATCCTAAGGCTACCGCAGTGCCACCGCCTGGTTGGCGATTGCGGTAAGCCGCCCCACGCCAATGAAATGCCGCGCGCTTTGCCAACTGAAGCTATCTAAAAACGTTGGCTAGCGTGTCGTTCCTGCCCGCAGTCGGCGGAGTTAGGGCTAAAGACGACTTCAATGACGCGCGGCGCTCGTAGACCGCGCTGACGCTTGTAGTAACCTGATCGCGCATTCGCTTATTGCTCGTAACTAAAGCGTAGTTATATTTTAAGTGATTATCAAGCCGTGAACACGTCACGAAGTGGCGATTTTCGAGAGCCATGTCCTCGTGACGCACAAGCAGCAGACGATGATCTCCCGGAGCGAGCATCGTGCCAATGGCGAGGCGAGCTGAAGCAACATGGCGGCCACGGCCAATCAAGGGCCTCAAAACGACCTTCAAACATTTGCTTTTTGCTCGCTTGTTGTTAAAGGGAGGAGCCAGTGGAGGCGGGAAAGTTAAACACGGAGAAATGCTCTTTCCGATGAGCCCAAGAAGCCGGCTCCCGGCCCAAGCATAGTGAAGGTATTATTTTTTGAAAATCGCCGTTTTCTCGCCATTTCCAGAAAAATTTTTGCTACCTAGGTGGGTGCAACGAATTTTCCGAAGCACTTCTGCGCGGTTTTCAGTGTAGATATTTTGGAACCAGATAGAAAAAGGGTTCCAGAAACTGAAAACTTGAGTTTCAAAAAATCAATTTTTTTGTCATTTTTCGCGATCCCAAAGCCGCGTCCCCCCTTAAATCGAGTCGAGTGCCATGATAGCTCTGTTGATTCAAGTTGACCACAACACTGAACTGTATTGGTGCCTGCAGGTTAATGGTAATATTTTCGTTGGATCAGGAAATTCGCAATATTCGGTTTCCTTGAATTGAGTTTTACCTGGGCAGTAAAGGTTCGTTAACTTGTACTCTGTCAATTCGAACTGACACTTTGGTCCTGGCACAGCTCTGCATACTTTTACGGAGGAAAACGCTTAATATTTTAAAAGGTCATTATACAAAACAAATAATTCGAACAGGGAGCCTCTGGTTTTCATTGCTCCTCGCAGATGTTGGCCCTCAGTCATCACATTGTGTTGCAATAACAAACCAAGTAAATTCACTAGAGATGAAAAACGATAGAACAGCAGCATTTCTCAAAAGATGACAATTGAAAGGCTGCACTGGAGTTCTTGGGCAAGCTTCCAACGATGCTCATGGAGTCTCATCAGAAGAAACACAAACAAACTACTCATTACTTTTAAATTTCATTACATTAACTCTGCCATGCAAATGTTTTGGAGTATGAATACAGCCATATATTTCAGATTAATGCTTACTGCTCACATGATGTCAGTGCTTGTTTTCGACTTGACGACTGATCAATTAATTCTGCTCGCCGTTAGAGCTACATGAACTTAATCTACGAGCTCAGAGGTGGTTTCTTTGAGTTCTGCCCGCACAGCGAAGTGTGATGTCTGTTCGTTCTAGCATGCATCCGCCAATTCGAAACTCCACTCAATTCGAACAATCTTACTGTCTCCTTCGGGTTCGAATAAACAAGCTTTCACTGTACTGTGAAATTTCTTGACTCGTAATCTACTCATTCCTCGGGCTGAGTATTTGAGTGCGTACACAAAGCTCCACAGAGAAAAAGTTGAAGTTTTCAGTGGACGTCCTCTGCCCTGGCAATCCAACAGCCCAACTTTAGAGAGTGTTCTGGAAAGTTGCTGAAAATGGCATTCTACGCTGTAGCAGACTAATGGAAATGTTCAGAATGCTTGCTCTTGAAGCTTCAAGTTTCGTGCTACAGAATGTAGGAATGTACAGGCTCTTTGGAATTCCGCGTGTCTTAGAAGGAACTTGAGTGGACACGTTGCACAAAGACTGTGTTGGCAGATGTGCAGATAGGTCTACTGCTTGATATTCTTGCGTTCTCAAGGCTTCCCAGCCAAAGAGAGTAAGCATTTTCGAGCTGACACTGTTTGGTGAGTAAGCTCACCGTAGCATCTTTCAGCCATCTCCGTTACCATATCCCGCACTTTACAATTGATGAGCAAATCTCTCCAAAACTTTACACTGACTATTGCATGCTATGCAACACTTCGACATGCAAAAAAAAAGACATATGTCTATCCTGTAAGTGTTAGTACACAGTTCATACAGGTTTCCAAAGGGAAAATTCAAGGATACAAAGCAGCATGCTAAGTTGGAATTCTTCACTCTAAAATTTTTAAAAATGACCAATTTCAGTGCACTTACATGAATATCACAATTATAAAAAAAAGCCTAGTCTTAATAACCTCTCGTGCCCTCTCCATAGGAAAAGGGCACGATGTCATGTCAGAAAGTTATGCACTGATGGGCTTCCACGCGCATGTGTAGTCAGGCGTTTATATTTTTAAACCCACAAGGTGGTTGCTAAAGCCTTGAAATTTGATGGCACCACCCCATTAAAAGTGCTGGCTTGTGCAAAGCTGACACTCTCAGCACGTTGCTCAACAACCAAGAAGTAACAACTGTGACAGTTGTTAATTTACACTCATCCTGTGGATACACTTGTGCTCTTTTCTAGCACGCAGTTCTTGGTTTGTTTTAGCAGCAGGCTTACAGTGTCGAGCTACGACAGTCGTTCACCAGCACGCATCCTGAGCGCTTTCTTTTCGTTCGTCCTTCTTGCTTGAACGACGCGTTGCATGTATGGGGTTGCTTGGCCTTCTTCATGTGGCATTCTAATTTCTAACTAGCACATTCACTGCTTCCCCCTCACCACAAACTAACTTTTTTTTCATGTGCACTTTTGCAAAATGAGATCGTGTGCATCCATGCCGCATTACTGCTTCAGAAATGGGGAGTTTGACAGGTTCACACACCCATGTACCACATTTAGGAGGTCGCAATGTCGATACAAGAGTACACTGCTCAGGTAATTTAGGCGGTTTTAGGCATGTTTCAGCATGCTTTTTACCACTGCCTCGCTATACCCATGTATAGCGAGGCAGTGGTGAAAAGCACGCTGAAACACGCCTAAAACCGCTTTCGTGAACAAACCAAACAGTTGCATTAACACGTTAACACCAGCAGCTGTCCGCCCTTAAAAGTATCCGATAATGCCGATATGAAGGCAGGGCATCGTGGAGCGGCCACTTTTGCATTATTCTATGCCGTTCTTATCATCCATCACTCGCGGCTAGCTGATTTTGTTGATAATGCAGACGAACAGCCACTCTGATTGGTTACCACACTGGCCAAGCGCAAACATAATAATAAGCATCGGAAAAGGCATCATTCTGCGGTTGCACCCAGGAGCTGCGTGAAGGAAACCATGAACTGAGCAACTGAGCTTCAGCTTCGTATCGTTTGCAGCTCAAAATAAGCCAGTGGCAAAAGCAGGGCAGTCTCATTACCTATCGCTATCGAGCAATGGCGGCGCCCATGCTTGTTGAATAGGAGCGGTATAGCGGTGGATTCTGTAAGTGCCAACATGTATTTTAGACTTCCTTGACGCATTTTCAGGCTCTGAAAATGCATCGAAATGTTAAAGATTGGGTTTACTGCATAGCAATGAGTATCTGAGCCTGGAATTGCATCGTAAAATTTCGTTCGAGCGGGAAGATAGAAGAAAAAGTGTTCGTTGTGGCGACAATATTTATGCATTGACTACTATGGACTGCTGGCGGGGAATCATAAATTTTTCATTGTAGTGGAAATTTTGTTGAAGCGGCGTTCATTGTAGCAGAGTTTGACTGTATTGTCAAATTGTTTATAACCACTCAACCCCCATTACCACCGAATCAAATGACCGCTAGTGGTGCCCCCAAGCAGGCAAATGTTGAAGTATGTATGTAGAAGAAGCAAATGTAGAAAGAGTATGTTACGCCAAGCTCTGGTCCACTTCCCCAATTTTGGCAGAGCAACTTTTCTTGCTCCATGTAGTGACTCCCACTCTAAAACCACACAGACTACCTCACATGGATCTGTTGACTCCCGCCATCACTCTGTCACTGGAAACACAAGCTCCAAAACAGGCACCAAAGCTTCTTTCGACTCTGCCACTGGAATTTAGCATTTGTAGTGTGGTGCCTGCCATGGATAGCTATGCATTACCAACTAGCCCCCTACCTCAGCACTTCCAATGACACACTTGGCAGACTGCAAAAGGAAAGCGTGCACATGCTCACCAATGACAGGCTCTTTTTGTCCTGAGTGAGGAGCACTGCTCGTCCAGTGCGAGGACGGGTCACTCGAGCAAGCTCGCGCAGGAGATTGGGGTACAGAATCCGGTTGTCTGGTCGGGATCCCATGCGCTTGCCAAAGGGCTGCACGAAACAAACAGGCACCGATTCCTCAAAGGCGTGCCAGATATTGCCTCCATCGTCTCTGCTGGCAGCAGCAACCCCAAATGTTCGCAGTTGGCCAGACTTTGAGCCGCTGTTCACGAGACATTGGTGTCCCTCTCCACCGTTTCTCCTGCTTCGCAGGAATGTGCACTGAGGCCTACAGCCTTTAACCTCTGGGTGTGGGATCAGTGTGACACCTACAACTGCAACGAATACTGTAAATCAGCTTTGTGGAATCCCACAAGGTGACGAAAGGCTTCGGAAAGGAACATTCACAATTGCGGGATTCTGCTGAACTGATTTGTAATATAGTATATGCCCATGTGCTTCGAGTTAAGTTGTCAACAAGATCGCCCACGTGTTTCCAATTTCTAGCCTCCTCGTTAGCTTAATCGATACTCCAACTGCCCCGGGAAAAGCGCTGATCCCAGGTTCGGTCCCCAGACCGAGACGAATTCGTGAACAACTAGCTGAGAAAATTTTTTTTTTTCCCAGGAAACACAGATGAATTTTGTTCTAGCTTCATGCTATATACAAGTAGTTAACAATTTCTCTTTTTTTTACTATCATTGCTACTAGTATTACAACTACGTACAACAGTTACAAATTCTTGTATAACCTTTGCCAAATATAGGATGCAGAACTATCAGAAAATTGACTATCGATAGCATCAATGATTTCTCTTGAACTATCGATAGTGCACTCGATAGTACTGACTGTGGCGTTACAACGCATTAGTAAAGAGCTTGCTGTTGCTCGCCAGCAATATTGCGGAAAACATTCTGATGAATGATTTTGGTGACGGAGCACAAGCATGTCAACTTCCTTGCGCTTCATTTTGCTCCTCCTGCTCCACAAACTCGGAGAATAATGTTGATGCTGCAATGAGTCCGCGTGGTTGATTTTATGCTAAGGGTAGTGCTACTAAACTTACTATCGATAGTATCATTGATAGTTCTGCATCGCCAGTGTCAAGACACGTGTGAACAAGCACTGAAAGAAATCTGGCATTGAATTTACTATCAGCATCAAACGACACTCGAACAGCGACAAGCCTTTACGATGGTATAGTGCGCACCATGCACTTATCACTATAGACAGGCACAAATATCCGCAGAGCTGCCAAACAGAATGCGCGCTCCTGTCAATAGTGATAACTAAACGGTGTGCACTATACCGTCACGAAGGCTTGCTGCTGTTTGGATTTGATTTGAAGCACCACTATGAGTGACTCGTCCATAGCAGTCTTTACATCCTTCTGCATTTTAATAACAACCCCTCATTAGCCTTCTACATTTTCATTCTTGGACAAGTGTTAGAGTGTTATCAGTGCACGACTCAAGGCGAGAGCCACAACAAGCATTTCACAGCAAAATGTCTTCCCGAAAGCACAGTACAACTGCTGGCATCAATGTTGCAAAAGCTTGCAGACTATGACCAGGCATCTTGCACATTACTAAGTGGCATCAAAACATGTGACCATTTACGAAGAAAGGTTAGACAACGTGTGAAGATGCAGAGTGTGGCTGAATTATAATGCTAATATACAACAATACACTCAACCCTCTTTACAACAAAGTTGCATCTTACAAAAAAAAGTAAGTTTGTTATATTCGTGAATTCGTTGTATAAACGTTCCTCCTAACACTATTTATTGCAAGACTATTTTTTCATTTACTTCGTTATAACTGATATTTTGTTATATCCGTGTTCATTAGGTTTGAGTGTACTACATAACCTTTCCAGGTGCGTATTGTGATGCACTCTCTATGAATGTGTCAAATTCACATACTATAATTCCAAGGTACTCAGCGTTAAATTCTAAAAAAACAGAATGAAGTAATTTGTTGTTTTTTGGGGGTAATAATGTTTACCAGGATGTAATTAAATACTTTATTATTGTGCACTTTAGTGATGTCCCATTCTGACATTTAGAAAAATTAAATCATAGGCTTCAAACATACGCACAATTAGCATTGGTTGCATTTGTTTTGAGAAAAGAAATGTAACACTTTTGCCATTGTTCCTCGAAGGCGACAGGTCGAACGACCCATCAGACATCGCGATGCTTCCTGTGATCGGCTACAGTTACATGCAGCACACCAACGTTAAGTCAAAACATGATAACTCTGCAGAAGATTCAATTCACCCAATGAGAGGTGTATCTTGATCTCTCTTGGCCACAAAAGGACAAAACTTTGCGTTAACAAGAGATGTACAAACATGTAGCCACCATAACTAAAGGGGGTAAACATCTCTTTTCTGATGGTAACGCTTCACTCCAATACAAGCATGGAATAGTTTTATTCTCAGCTCTCCCGCTAAATGTGGCCCAACAAGCACTCCTTGTAGCACAATATAACATAGCAGAGATCTAAAAATGCAAGAGCCGCTCACCAAGTCAGTGATGAAGACATCAATGGAAGCAGTCCTAAGTGGCAGGGCACAGACATCCCACTGACAAACATCCATGCATAGCTGGCTGCCACTGCAACACCACAGAAAAAAAAAGTCAAAGCTTCCCCGAAAACATGTAGAACTGATGGCAACAGCAATGCAAACTAGAACTGTAAGTGTGCGTTGGTGCATTAAAAATGGGCAAGATTTCTCGCCATTATAACGACTTCTTCACGCAGTCTTGTCTACCATGACATGCTCATGGTACCAAGCCGTCAGGTTTCCGAAAGTTAGGTCCCTTTACTATCAGGGGCAACTGTAACCAAACCACAAAACTCTGTAATGATCGTCCTCTCCAGCGCTGAGTGTGTTGTCCTCTTCAGCTCTCTTTTGAAAGAATGAAGAACACTGCCTGAGCTGGCAGTCCGTGCTCTGCCTTGACTGTCACCACTGCACAATGTCGTTGAGTACCGTCAGATGAACACCTTTTTGCACCACAAATAAAACAGTGAGGCTGACTTGCTCTACGTGCGAATCAATAAGACCAAGAGATATTGATGAAGCTGCCATCACCGGTCACTCTTAGAAAATACTGTCTATGCCTCTCTGCGTAGTTTCATTTTTTGTGTGATCGATCACATCAACAGATATGACCAACGAGCCAACCAAGGTGTCCTTGAGAATACATACCTGCCCTCCGAGCTTGCCTTGGCGCGCTTTTCGTTGAGTGCGGACAAGTTGTCGTGAGAGCGCTGCACAGCCAATGGGTGGTTGTCACCGCACACAAACATGGTTTGGGGCCAATTGATGCAACCCTGCCAAGATGAGCACGTTTCACTCATCAGAAACAAAGAGGACTCAAGAAGATAAGCAGTTCAAACCTACATATTGTGCCTCCTCATGGGTGAGCAATAGGTTTGTGTGAATATACGAATGCTTTGAATATTCGAATAACTATTGCAATATTCAAATTTGCTTTGAATTCAAATCAATTAAAATTTCTAAGTATTCGGAATGAAAGAATATGTGTACATTAATCCATGTGTAACTCCGTAAAGGTAGTTTAACTGCAGTGAAGGGGTGCTATGCTGTGAAAACACCTACTTATTAAGACCCACACTCTCACAAGCCCCACTCATTCAATGACCATATCATCCTCCCATGCGTTACTATTTTTACGCTTAAATACTTGTAATACTGGCTTATATGCTCTAATTATAGTAAATATTAAGACATAACATAATTTACAAATTATCACTTGCATTCTACAAAAAGTCCAATCCTGCTTGCTATTGGATGTTGTTTCCACTTCCTTTGAGAAAAAAAAAAAAGCATTTGCACAAGCATGGTTTCAATATATATTTTGCATATTAGTTAGGTCATGACAAATACGCCCATTTTCCTTTATAACATACGATATATGCTATTAGATTCGAAATTATTCAACCAAAATCACTAATTGCTTCAAACCTAAAATTCACCATTTGCACAAGCCTAGTGAACAACTGTAAGCTATAGACCTCTTTACAGAAGGTTCCCAGGGTACCACCATAATAACCTCTACTCTAAAATAGAAAGGCACGAGCCAGACAAATGCACTGCGGAGGAGTCGGTATTTGTACTCCCATGCACCAATCCAAAAAGGAGGTGTTCCTTCTCTCCTGTGAAAAGGTCTATAAAGACTAGCAGAAGCCATCCCCCACCCCCCACACACACAAACACGCGCGCGCGCGCACGCACACACGCACACACGCGCACGCACGCACACACACACACACACACACACACACACACACACACACACACACACACACACACACACACACACACACACACACACACACACACATATATATATATATCTTCCAGACCTCTGACTTGACTGATACCATTCTGGCCTTTGAGTGAACTAGCGGTCATTCCACTTCAATGTCAATCGTGCAGGCTTTCAACATTGGCACTGTGCCTTACTTATACAACGAAGGATTAGTGAGCAAACATTGGCACTGTGCCTTACTTATACAACAAAGGATTAGTGAGCAATGACTGAAGTGTATTCAACAGAATTATGCCAATGCTCCTATCATCAATGTAAAAGCAGATAATAGATGCTGCTAGGAAATGCGGTCATGCTTCCAGCTACTGCTAGGAAAGTAAACTAAAGATCCCAACAAAGCAGTCAATCGAGATGCACCTACAATTAGCCCAAGATCTAGAAAATCGTTAGCGCAGGCTGCAGAGAAGTCAGTTCAAAATAGGGTGCATGACATCAACTCCAATTGTCTGCGAGACCTGATATGAGGAGAGCATGACAGACGAAGCCATGGAAATACTGGAAAAGATTCTTTTCAATGTTCTCAGTAGGCTCAGAAGTAGTCACCAGTCGAAAATACAGAAAGGTCCTCGTAGAGATGCTGCCAAAAAACAACTGAGATAGGAACCAAAAGCAGCAGAATCGAACGCCAAGAAGACACCCACCTCCAATGGAATGGATCCTCCACCAACCATTGGGTCGCAGACTATGTCACTTGGCTTCAGGTCGCAAAGCCTGCGGTGACAATTGCAATACACCAATGAATAAAGAATATCAAGAAAACCGCGAGATAAATTACCTTAAGAACAAGCACCTTACCGGAAAAAGCATCTCCTTCTCTCGGGAGATTTCAAATATGTACCCCTCTTCCTTCTCTAATCACTTTCACTGTATTTATTTGCTCGACACGAGCAAATGAAAACGGTGAATGCATGCACACTCACCAAAGCATCAAATAAGAAGCACGGATGTGCATTCTTTATTCTTACCGGTTCTTCTGCCGCCATCTTCAAGTTTGATCATTGACCAAGCAAGGGGCCCCCTCCAAATCTTGTCAAATCATTATTCACTGTAGAGGGGAGGGTGGGCGCTTGTTTGGGAGTTTACAGTAGTACAATCGAACCCGTTTAAAACGAACTCGAAAAGTGGCGCAACAAGTGGTTGTTATATCAGTAGTTCGTTGTATATAAACTCGCCCTTAAAAACGTGCACTTAGTAGCGACCAAACCGTTTCTTTGTGTGTGTGTGATTTTTTATTAAAAGTGCCAACACCTCAGGTGACAGGTTAGGCTTTTTTGCATGTTAAGCGACTCCCGCTGTGTGCTCACGAGTGAATTAAACAACGTTCACCACGAACTCGCATCATTCGACTGAAGCGCGGTACCGCAAACATCTATGGCTAGTTGGTGGCAGAAGGTCGTTTATGCGTGCGTTTGTGCATTCCTCACACATGCTTCACCCTGTATCGTGCTCGCGTGCGATGAGTTGCATGTTCATTCAACACGATGAAGGCACGCACTTTGCAAGCAATGCGCAAGCGGCCTTGCACAATGCTGCGGCGGCGAACGACAACATGACGCGCTTGAACCTCCGTCAATCCACACGGTTTAAACAGGCACAGCCGGGCAGATACCTGCAAGTGACTGTGGTAAGGTTGTCAGCGATGAGTCAAAATGGCACACTCATCGCCACCGGCCACCTTGCCTTCGATCTTTAGATATGCTTCTCTGTTAAGGCACCGCCAAAACTGCCCGGTAGTCGCTATCATTGACGAACCGGTCACTGCAGAACACGTTTCGCGGCATATCGTGGCATCTTTCAAGCGACAAAATGTTATCACTTCTTGCATTTAGGGCCTCTTGCTTTCAAAGGCATTGTTTTGTTAGTCATCAGTGATCATAGGTACAGAGAATGGCATCAGAAAAGCTTGTAGTGCATAAACTGACCACAAGTCTTTGTGCTGACTCCTTTTTCTTCTTTCTCTCACTGCCTTTCTGACAGTGAAGACATGCCTAGAAAGTGAACGACCTCGCTCGCAGCGCACGAAATCTGCGTGCGAGACGCTCGCCGCGAAAAATAATAGCGGGCCACACGCGAGCACGCGCCTCATACGTGCTTTAGAGTGCCTGTTTTGACTTATTTTTTGCTTTGCATGCACCATGTATTTACCGCGACCATGTCAGAAGCGTTCACTGTAAGAGTAAGAGGCTTCGAAAAATGTTTGCTATATATGGACACAGTTTCTATGGGTAGCATAGAAAAATCGTAACAGCACAGAAATGTGGTTGTTATAACCGATAGATTGTTATATCTAAGATCGTTATAAGTGGGTTCAAATCTATGTGCTTAAATGTGAAATGTGCCATGGGCAGGTACAAGCACATGCATGTTATTGTACTAATTGCACAATGTTCTCATCAAATGACCTAATTGATGCAACATCATTTTCCCATACACCTCCTTAACTATCAACATGCAATGTGAACTAGTTGTAGCTCTGAAAGGGCTAGACGGCGCTCGAACTTATAATTTGTTTAAAAGAGAGACAGAGACTCTCTATTAGAAAAACAGTTTTTTGTCGGGGTCTATTTACTGCTGGCATGCTACCCTTTACAGGAGGTTTATATTGCAAACACATAAATAAATTTTACGTACTGTATAAATTCCTGTAAGAGTCGCGCTTTTTATTCTAAAACACTGAAATAAAGTGGCCCTTATACGACACCACGCGCTAGGTCATGTGCTGGGCCTTTTAACACCACTGGGCTAGAAACTTTTTTTATTGCGATAGCAATTATATGAACACTTTCAGCTGAATTTCTCTGCCGGCATCCGCATCCCGGAAAAACCTAGAAACCCAGAGAGAAGGACTCCGGCGCGGAATTGAACTTGGGTCCTCCCAATTGTGAGTGCGAGGCGTTAATCAGTGAGCCACCGACGAGCACGTCCTTCATTGTTGACACGGCAAGCTATTATATCTACCACTTACCACTGCTGACGGGCAAATCGGGGGGAATTATCGTGTCTTGAGCATTACCAGCAACATTGCTAAATGAGCGCGCATCGCTACATTGTGCGGTGGCCCGCACTCTCATCTCCCACGTGTACTTTGCCTCGCTTAGAGGAGGGGAGCCATGCTAGCTCGCATGCTTTTATCTCGCGATAGGGAGGAGGAGAGGATCGTACGCCTCTGCTTGGCTCGGGCTTTACTTGGAACGATTCTGTTGTAGCTACCAGGTGCACAATGATCACTGCAATCATTGTAGTCTCCACTTTCGAAAAGCGTGAGCTTTTCAGACACAGCGAAGTAACAACTGAGATACTTATTTGCCTGCATTTGTACCTGTGAGTGTTTCGTGCATCATTTATGGGTGAGGAATGCAAGGCACGTTTCGATCTGCTTTCCATTCTGCGCGTGACCTTCCAATTTGTTGCTATCGCAATCAATGCTTCACCTTTGCGGCAAAGCTGCGACTTTTTTTATTTTATGCTTTGGCAATTCGCTGAAACACACTTTGCAAGTACTGGCATTGACTGAATAGTCTGCATTAAGTAAGCAATAGCGACAGAAGGTAAAAACAGCCATCCTTTATATTTTACCAGCCATAACTGCCAAAACTACAGATACTTCAAAGCATTCGTCAGGCTTCCTAGTTTGCAAGAGTGTTTTATAAGCACTCTTCCCCAGCAACCTATCATAAGCAGATGCCGAAGCCTGCAGAATAGCTTTAGCACCGAGCAGTACAGATACTGATGACAAAGTGGAGGTCTTTTAGCTTGATCAGTATTCCCCTATATTCAAAGGGGCTTATAGAATGCAGGGTTACCATACAAAGGTGTCAACCTCTTGTGATGCTTTGCACTGTCAAAATTACAGACCTTTATTTTCACCTCGAGCTCTTGAGGGAAAAGAAAGTTTAAAAAGACAACTCATTTGAAATTAGGCATCTACAGAGGATTTACAGCAGCTGAGAACTGGGATGCACTAGCTTTCTACAATAACAATTCTATTCCTGCCGGGCTAATCTTGGCACCACCAGATGGCCCCATCTAATGGGGCTCTCACATTTAAGGCGATAGTCTCCAGTACAGCCAAAACTCATTATAAAACGACACTGATGTAACAAACAATTGGGTATCAGAGACACCAGTGTGCCTAAGCTGAAATAAGGGGTTGATAAAAAAAATCACGACAGAATGCCCTGCTTATAAGATACACCCAATATTGAAAACAAGAACTGCTGCCCAATGTGTGTCTCTTATAAAGGGAGTCAACTGTCTAACAACAACGCACATATATTTACGGACAAACTAAAGCCCTCCAAAACCGACCTGAGCATGTTGTAAGCAATGGTGCACCGAAGGCTGGTGGGTCCAAAGTGCTCCAGGTGCCGGTGGTGCAGACTGGCTGTGGTCAGCGTCAGGCAGACGTACACGCAGCCAGGGTCAACGTGCAGCACCACTTCCAGGTCAAAGTTGCGCATGTCCACACCCCAGCCAAAGGTGTCGTTCACCGCACCCCCGAACACGGCCGCCGCCTCCATCGAGGTGAACTTGTGGTTCTCACCTGACCGGTGACAGGTGACCCGAAACTTGGGGCCATCCTTTTTCTCTGCCTCTTTCTGCTTCAAAAGCCCGGTGATGCAGAGGGTTAAGGTGGGCACTCCACTGATAATTTTTAGCCTGTAACGTTGAACTTTACACATTGAACTTACTCATAATTTTAAAGCTGTATTCACACAAAAACCTCAATTACATTGAGTACAAGTTTCATTCCATTCATGCATATTTTTATTCCACAATTAGACGAAGTTGGCTCAGTGTTGCATTTATATTCACATGCACACAGGGATTCACTGTTAAAGGGAGCATCGGTGCGCATGGTGGCCGCAACTGGTTATGCGCAGGCACAGTGCACGTTGTGAGTGGTGCTGGTTCATTTTTCCCCCGACGTCTGCAGACATGCTTCGAAACATCGCAAGGCGAACTGTTCAAGTGACGAAAGGAAAACTGCATGAGTGCTAGCGGGCCTACCCAGAACCCATTACAAACTACGGCCGGTCCCTTTAACGGAGGACCCCTGTGTACATAAGCTTCATACACTCAAGGAAAACTATGTTTCCTGAAATGGCACTGCGTGACAGACTTCACATGATGTCTATCGTTAAACATACAACGTTCCCCCCCCCCCTAGAGACTAACTTACCACCCCCCTCATCAAAGCATTTTATTTTGGGGGGGGGGGGAAGAAGTGGGGTAAAAATGGCAACTCTAGAGATGCAGTGCAAGTGTATCACACGATTTTGACTAGAAGCTCTCTCCTTATTCATTAGTTGATTGGCTTCTCCACTGACAGCGATTACAACATACCCAGCCACAAGATCCAAAAAGCAAACAGTTTGTCTTACCTCGTCCCCGGCACCACTGTGGGCCTCTTTTTGGTATTTGCGAAAGAAATCGGCAAGTTCAAACTTGGCACTCGGACGCATTCGCCGCCAGACCTCGAGGGCCGTCTCCCAGCGCATCTTTTCCACCAGAGGAACGAGCACTGCTTCCATCTCCTCCTTGGATGAGGGCACCTCCATGTTTGAAAAGGTTGAGACTACCACATAGAGATTGTCCACACCTTGCAGGTTCCACACCTGTTGTCAATCGACCACCGTCATTTTATTGACTAACACATCAAGGACAAGCACATGGAACAGTGTAAAGAAATGGGGTTGGAATTTGTGAAGTATTCATCCAAGCCTGAGGTGCGATATTGCAATTCTGCATTGGTGTCCAGCTTTGCAGCAATGGTGGCACTTGAAGCCAATCACAGAGGCTGCAACAGCCCTCTGAGCCAATCAAAGATAAGAAGATGGCAGCTATTACTCCAACCCTCCGTTATTGTCATGTTGAAAAACAGAACTTCTCTTCTTGGTGCCAATGGTAACCTCATTGATTAAGCACTACGATGCACTAAGTTCAGAGACTTACGGAACTTTCCGTGTAGGTATACTCGAAACTGAAACAAAAGGGAAGAGAAAGGCAGGGATGTTAACCAGCCTAGAGTGACTGGTATGCTACCCTACACTGGGGCCAGGGGACTCTCTCACTGGATTCTGTGCCGAATGGCTGTGCCCCCGCAATCTCCGACGACAGCGCAGCTCCGGCCGACCGGCTCACCCCCCGCCATCTCCTGACACCATGAGGCTCTCGCTGAGTGGTACCCCGTCCTCGGACTCCTTCGACCATGTTGATTTGATTGATATATGAGGTTAAAGGACCCAAAACCACCATACCTTTATGAGAGACGCTGCATGGAGGGCTCAGGAAATTTCGACCACCTAGGGTTTTTTAACGTGCAACCAAATCTGAGCACACGGGCCCACAGCATTTCCGCCTCCATCGAAAATACAGCCGCCGCAGCCAGGATTCGATCCTGCTTCGTCCGTGTCCCCATCTTTCTTTATCTTGTCTTTACTTCTGCATGTAGGTGTCCTCATCTCTATTCCTATCCCTTTTAATCCCTTTTTATCCCCTCCCCTCATGAGCCACTGTTGAGAGGTCGTGTTGGGGCTCACTTTTATCTTCTTTTCTCTCATTTAAGTATCACTCACCCCCCCCCCTCCAACCTCCCAGTGATGAGCGAGTTTGAAAGATGGAGAGAGGGAGAGCACGCACACTCAAAAGTTGTACGCACAGTAATCCTAACAAGACTAATAGTGTTAGGATTATTTTGACAAGTCACTTTGAGTGTGCATGCTTTTCTCTCTCCCCTTTTCAAGCTCCCTCATCCCTATCCCCAGTGTAGGGTAGCATACCAGTCGCTTTAGACTAGTTAACATCCCTTTCCTTTTCCTCTTGTTCCCTGTTGTGAGTAGGCATACAAAAGGGGCAGTGTCATATGCCATAGAGATAATATTCCTAAAATTTAATTTGATCGCGAAAACACAACACCATCACTCACACACGCACACACCCATGCATCAAACACACACAGCGCTCACTTCCAACTGATTTATTCATAGCTTGAAGGATTGAATATATACAGGACAGATTGTGCGCACACACACCATAGAAGACCAAAAGCATATATTATCAATACGTACAGTTAATCAACGTCATAGCCTTAGAACGATAAACTGAAATTCGTTTGGTAACAACAATATTGAAGGGGCGCTTACACAGTGATCTTTATTTTTTTCTCATGCAGAAAGTTACAGGGCTCACTTTCATCTTCTTTCCTCTCATTCAAATATCACTCACCCCCCCCCCCCCCCCCAACCTACCAGTGATGAGCGAGTTTGAAAGGGTTGTGTGGTTGTGACGCACGATTTTCTGAAACGAAGATTCTAGGCAGAAGCGCAAGTAAAACTGCACGTGAAGTGTTAGAGGCCTTTTTTGTTGAAAAAAAAATAAAGATCACCGTGTAAGCGCCCCTTCAATATCGTTACCAAGCGAATTTCAGTTTATCGCTCTGAAGCTATGCCATTTATTAACTGTACGTACTGATAATGTATGCTGTTGGCCTTCTATGGTGTGTCTGCGCACAATGTGTCCTGTATATATTCAAGCCTTCGAACTATGAATAAATCAGATGGAAGTGAGCGCTGTGTGTGTTTGATGCATGGGTGTGTGTGTGTGTGTGTGTGTGAGTGATCGTGTTGTGTTTTCGCACTCCAATTAAGTTTTAGAAATGCTCTACTAACTAGCCCAACAACGAGTTCTTTTACGAGGTAATATCCAGATGCACAGGCTTTGTGGTCCTTGGCTATGCATACTATATTCAAAAATGGCGTTCGTACCAATTAGTTCGGCGTACGGAGCATGGCAGTGGCAAAAAAAAAAAAAGTCAAATAAACCCGTTTGCCATAACTAGTAAGGGTCGACACCTGCGTTTGTACTGAAAGGGTAAATATGCGCTTTCAAGGATCATTTCGAATAAATAATGCGCTTTCCAGCGTTAAACTCCTCGATGCCAAGCACTTTGAAGAAGAGTTGACCGAGCAGTCACAACTGTCGCAACAGAGACGCCATACGAAATAGCTCGCGAACGCCACACCAAACGCTCTGCGCGTCCTTCTTCCAACAACCAATCAGCTTCACCATTTTAATGTTCAACCATGAAAGTTTCGTCAAATTAACGCGTCAATGTACATAAACGCTTTTTCCACTAACGCCGAACGCAAGCGCGTTCCTGCGTTCGATTTTCAAGCCCTCACATGAAACCAACGCAAATTTCTTCACCTCGTACGCACACAGCTTCCTTTTCAGTTCGCAGGTGGCCACGCCGTGACAACAACACACGTTTAGAATAACAGAGACATGAAAGAGACTGAACGTGCAAATACGGATACGAGAGAAGTCAAGCTGTCCAAGCCGCGGCGTTAGCGGTGTCTTGATGTGTGTCTAGCATACACGTTTGCACGGCCAGTCATTTCGCAAGACGACGACCACCGTTACCAACTAAACCCACCTCGGTGACGCGGTCGATGGGGAGATCGAAGAACACTCGACCACGCGAGGTATCTGGACGAACGCCCAGCTTGTCGATGCATTCGTCCCGTGCGATGTGCTCCAACCCGGTGACCACGGTTGCCTCAATGCGGCAAGTAGAGTCGAACGTGTGGTCGCCCGCTGGCCCAGTTGTCGCACTGTCAAGGCAGCTGGTTTCGCATACCACGGTTTCCACGTCGTTGGACATGCTGCTGGTGCTGTCACACGTGGCGGCCATTTTCAAACCACTGTGGTTTTGAATCTCCGGATTTGACTTGGCACGGCTTGAAACTGTAGCCGCAGTAGCCTCGCATCGCCCATGGCAGAGTTAGTATATGCTACCTACGGTCATAGAGTAAGTATTGTAGGAAACTCGATGCCTGCAGCACCTGTAGTTACTGTAGGTTAGAGTTAAAGGTTAGAGTTACTACAGTAACTCTAACCCTTAGCTTTCATCAACGCCTCCTAGGAGGCGTATTTTATGCATTCCATAAAAAATAGGGCACTGTGGAATTACAATAGGTATGATGTTGTGAGAGGAATATGGAAAGGGGTCATGGTTCCTGGGCTGACGTTCGGCAATGCGGTCTTGTGCATGAGATCAGAAATTCAAGCAAGATTAGAAATTAAGCAACGTGGAATATGTAGGATTGCTTCAGGAGCTTACGGGAATACACCAAATCAGGGAGTACAAGGTGATATGGGATGGACATCGTTTGAGGGCAGGGAAGCTAGCAGCAACATAAAATTTGAGAAGCGATTGAAAGAAATGGGGGAGGAGCGTTGGGCTAGGAAGGTTTTCAGCTACTTGTACATGTACATGAAGAATGTTGATACAACATGGAGGAAGCAAACCAGAAAATTGACTGGTAAATACTTAGAAAACAGCAGGTGGCCCAACCACAAAGAACTATCGGTTAAGAAGAAAGCGAAGGAAACGGAGACTGACATGTGGAGAATTGGCATGATTAAGAAGTACGCACTAGAGATCTATCAGAAAATCGCCAAGGAAAGGGTCTATGACAATACTCGGGGTAGTTCTCTACTGTTTGAGGCCAGGACGGGAGTATTGCGAACCAAGACATATCGGACCAAATACGAAGGGGTAGACACAGTATGCAGTGCGTGTGGAGAGGAAGAAGAAACTGCCGAACACTTGATAATGTTCTGTAAAGAGCTTCGCCCTATAGTTCAGGATGATGGCGCAGAGTTTTTCAAAGCACTGAGATTTAGGGACAGGGAGGGCAAAATAGACTGTGCGTGGGTAGAATTAACTAGAAGGAGGTTATCTTATTGGTGGCTAGATTCAGGACACGAGTGAAAATTAAACCCTTCACTGCAAACACGGAGGAAGGAAAGGTTTCCTTCTCCGTGACCTTTTTCCTTCCTCCGTGACTGCAAAGTAGGAGTCCTCAAACTCACTATTTAAAGGGGGGGATATAAATCTAGTTTTTGATTGACTAAGTAATACTGCTTAGTGGCGCTAGCCACCGCTCAATTTAAAGGGTACAGCCATATTAATCCATCCATCTATATAGCTTTTTTTCCTCCCTCCATGATGCATGCTTTCATGTGATGGCTTCTACCGCGTTCATAGCGTTCGTTGTTTCAACTCGCCCGCTGCTGATTCTACGTACATGTCAACTTCCGTAGCGTAAGAATGAAACTACTGTCCGCTGCTGTTTTTGTTGTTACTCTTATTCGCATGTTCTCAGCTATCGTTGCAAGTTCGTGATTCTATCACTGGTGCTGGTAGCGCGCGTTAACCTGTGCGCGGGCTCGTCAAAATGAAGCTGTTTGTAAAAGTGAGAATTTCACGTTGGGTATGGACTACTGTACCTCCTTGTGCGTTCATTATGAATGTCTGTTGTCAACGCAGTCGACCTTGTTAAAATGGTATGAGTTCTGTGACCTCGTCAACATCCACTCTTGTGCGAGATGGGGTACTCCCGGTTGTGTGCGCCTTCCGAGTGTAGCATACAGACAAGCATACTACGCTTAACTTCATAGGTATTTGCGCTGTACACAGGAAGCCCTTATTATCAGCATAAAAGTTCTGCAGTATTGCGACGTACTTTCAGTGGCAGTAAATTTATCGCGAAAGCTCGTAGCCTTGCGAATGAACTATGGTGTGTTATGCATGGGTCTGGCAAGCATGATATCGAAGTATGCGAAAGCGAACTGTTGCTTAAAGTGCCATCCTGTGTCCGAAATACAGGATCGAATAAGCCAGAATTTTATCCTGGAGGATCATTATATGACATCCGTCCAACATTCAGCATTAGTTGGACATGAAATTTACGGCCATTTCACTATGCTTCTGTATCCAGTACTCTAGCATGCTGAACCTGGTCATTTGCAGCCTTAGGTTGGTCACTGCGTTTTAAATTTCTGTGAACCTATCAGTGTCTGTGAATAGCTTTAACATGAAAGCAGTGCTCAAATTGTTTTTCAAGCCGATGAGCTAGAATAAACGTGCACGCAAATTGATTTTGTACAAACAGTCAAAGCTGAGGCAAGAAAAATGAATTACTGTTCTTACACATTATTGTTGTCTATTGCTCTGAACAACAACCTTTTAAAAGTTGCTCCCTTTTAATGCTGTATGTGCAATTCAGTGCATTGAAAATTTAATCCTAATTAAATGTAATAATACCTTTTTTATGATATCTTAAAACTGCCGTGCCACAATTACTACATTTCAAGATGGAATATTGAAGACGGCTAGGGTACACCCTCGACTTGTTTCTTGAGACTAGAATTGCGAACACTTTTACTGCGCGTTGCTTTGCATTCGCTCTATTGGCCGTGAGATTGAGCAGATTCGACGCCTGGCGGCAAGTGGCCGAAATGGTGAAGTGTGGATTGCTCCGTGCGTCATCTGCTAGCCACGTCGTGTTTCTACGTGGGCGTAAGTCATGCACGTTCTCAAAGTGTGGTTTGTCCAGTCATGTAAGCTCGAGTGTAACTATTTCTACGTATGCCTGAAAACACTTCCAAAAGTATTTGGTTTTGCTCGGCTGCTAATGCACTTTAATCAGATCGGCAAGTGCAACTATCCAGAGTGCTGTTTATTGTCATCGTACCCTCTATTCAGCAGAATAATTTCAGAGAGGGTGCCGCTTTTTGTTTCAAGCACATGGCAAAATGCTCTTTTCATCCTCCCAAACATGCAAACTATTAAGTGGTGTATGAATGCAGCGTTTTATAGCAACTCGGTTGTAAAAAAAAAAAAAGGCTCTACGTCATGCACTTGCGCGTTGTTAGTAGGTGCACAACTACGGCACTGTAGTTTACCTATCATGCAAGGAGCCTTAGTTGTGTTTATCTGGTCATGGTACCACTACGTAGAAATATCACTATCACATACGCTGTGACACAGCGGTACTTAAACTGTACTTAAGACAGAGTTACCGTGCACAACCGTGTGCTTAAATTTAAGAAAATTGAATTTAAAGAGCCCAGACGTTGAAAATTAATTCAGACGGCATGCCTTACATATAATGTCGTATGATTTCACTGAAATTGCTGTTTTTTTACATTGTCTTCAGCGTTTGTGTGTCATTATTAGTGACCGACAGAAGGCTGTGTTCATTTTTTGTCTGGGAAAAAAACCTGCTTTTACCATTAACCAGGCCTTTGTTGAAGCATTGTCATGCACGTAAGCCAACAATGAAAGCCTTCTGCTGAATTCTTATATAAGATTTTTCCGGTGCAAGAACATGTGCGTACACAATGTAACCGTAGTGTAGCGCAAAGCATCATCAGCCACTAAGCTTTTCTGAATAGACTTATCGACTGTCCCACATTTCATGGTGAACAGAATGAGAGAAAAAAAAAGTATCGTAAGAGTATAAGGTGCGAACAGTGGTAGTGAACGAATCGCACAGATATGTGGGCTTTCTACTATCTATCTTTCTCTCTTTTTTTGTAATATACAGTTGATAAAGATGTAAATAAGTAGGTCAATCACTCTACAGCAGTGTGTAGCAGGCGAAACACAAGCTAACCACAAACAACACGACAAAGTAGTGATTTGGTGCGAAAGCGTGAAGAGAGCCAGCAAGGGTGAGCATCCCTATGAAAAGGAGAATGTGCTTTACTCCAAGTAATGTCAACGTTACATAGCCGCTGTGCACGGATTCAGTAGAGAAGAGTGCATTAACAGTACACTGTAGTCAACGTATTTTATCTGCCGACAATCGGCTCAGACCGCACGCGACGAAGCGCCGCTGCATGTATTTGTATTCGCGCCGCCGACCGCCTATCCACACTTTCGTGGGACGGTGCTATCACCTATAGCCCGGTCTCGTCGTGAATACAGATGTGCTTTGTGAAGGGTGGTTCAGGGTTCTGAGCGAATCAACTTCACTAATCCACTAATCCAACTTCACTAATCCACGCCTCTCACCATGCCCATTACAGCTCCCACATCATCCAACCACCTCATTCCACGTCATTCAACCTCACTGCACCACATCAGCTTTGCTATTTCATCCCTGTTTGTCAAACAGAGCTGGCTAAATTTTGTATGAAATGTTTAAAATTCTTACTTTTATATCGCACTTTCTTACTTTTATGTCAGTGATCTAATCACAGCAGGCAAAAATGACTGGTTGTATGAAATGTTTAAAATTCTTACTTTTATATCGCACTTTCTTACTTTTATATCAGTGATCTAATCACAGCAGGCAAAAATGACTGGTTGAAAGCTCTTTTGAATATGCAACAAGGTGGATGCAAGTGACAACCATTGCATTTCCTGTAGAAGAGGGGAAATTGTAACGGAGCTTGTTGACATTGTGCAACAATATCAAGAAAAATGGCTCTCACAGTATTCGAGAAATGGTTGGAAATCATCAAACGGGATTTCGCTGAAGCTTACATTTCACTCTCAAAACATTCACACCAGCGACATTTGTCCATTGATTTCTGATCACTAGGAGCCTACACATTTTCATGCACTTCTGTCTTGTTTAGGAAACCGATAGTAATTTGAGCAGATGCTTTTATCACACGTGTACAGAACTTAGAAAACATATTTGTTGCAAGATAAGCTAGCTTTCCCTGCTTTGTGGAGTACTATGTACTGCAACATTAGTTAGAGTTCACGTTAGTCAATGTTTGATAAGAATGAGTATGCTACAGTATGAGCTGCATGTAAGCACTCTGTTTAGTACTTTGATACCTAGGAGTGTAAGAAACACTTCGAAATTCAAGTTTAGTCTAGCTGGTACAGCTGTTTTGTAAGCACTGTTTGCCATGTGCTTTCTTTGTGCATTATTTAGTGATTACTACTGTATGATGAGATTTTTCTTAACAATGGTAAGTGTGTAGGCCGGTTTTAAAAGTAGTGCATGACTACAGGAGAAGAGAAAGTAATCTTGTGTGCTGCCCAAAATTCTTGCAAGTATGTTTATGAAATAGTAAGCCAGGAAAGGTCTCTACTTCATGTTTTCATAGTACCGTTTCTTTCCAGTTACAAGCACATTGTACAAATGAATGTAATGATAAATATTATGCAAACCCTTATAGCTTGTATTTCGCATTGCTGTTGCCTGGCTGAAATCTATTTGCAAGTATAGTGCAACTTTCCTGTAGATAAGTCACTTCATCCACTGAAGCTTCTCGCCTTAACTTTTGGCCCAGCTCATTGTGAGTGTGTAGTCGAGAGTTCGACGGAATGCCGTCTGGTCAGGTAAAGGCATTGTTGAAAAAACAGGTCACTGACCAATGTCAAATAAAAACAAAGACGTTTCGGGATCCGTACGGATCCCTTGTTCACAATGGGATGACGGCTGAGCAACAGGTTCTTATGTAACGTTTAGCGCATGACGCAAAGTCCAGGAGTACACGTGGTTTAGTGTGCCAGATGATCTATTGATTGTGTTGCTTGTCGTCTGAATGATAAGTGATTCGAGGTTCAGTCTGGTTATAAAATTCTTCTCCGTGGCCATGATGCGTGCGTTGTCCCAGCTTATCTCGTGGCCCGTCTTCTCGGCATGCTCTGCGAGTGCATTTGTCACTGTGTGGCCCTTGGCGACGTCATTCTTGTGTTGCATCAGACGTCTGCAGTAATTTCCACTCGTGCCAATGTACACCGATTCGCAATCGGCGCATGGTATCTTGTAGACTACACCAGGAAAGTGTTGCCGAGGGAGAGGATCCTTCACATTTAGCAACTCAGCCTTAAGCTTGCTTGCTGGAACATGCGCGATCTGTACACCACGTTTTCTGAATAGACGGGCTAGGGCTTCGCTTATATTTCGAATATAAGGAATCGATGCACGCTTTTTCGTAGACGATGTGTTATGCATGGCTTGACTAGTTGACTGCAGTTTATGCATGACGGATTTAGTTGTTTTCCTAATAAAAATCTTGGGGTATCCATTCCTAATCAGGTCACCTTCAATGGTCCGGAGCTCCTCCTGCAGGCTTCCTTCATCGGAACAAGTGCGAATCGCTCGTTGAACTAAAGACCGAACCACTGAGCGTTTGTGGGCTACCGGGTGGACTGACTCATAGTCGAGGTATCTACCGGAGTGCGTTGGCTTTCTGTACACAGCGAAGGCGAGGCCTGTGGGAGTACGTTTTACAACTGCATCCAAGAAAGGGAGGCAACCGTCTTTTTCTTCTTCCACAGTAAACTTGATGGAGGTCTCGATGCCATTTAGGCAGTCAACGAAAGCTTGGACGTCTTTCTTCTTTATCACGCAGAAGCAGTCGTCGACGTATCTCAGAAAAACCTTGGGTCTCGGCTGAAATGTTCCCAATGCTTTCTGCTCAATTGCTTCCATTGTGATATTCGCAGTTGTGACCGAAATCGACGCTCCCATTGCGGTACCGAAAACTTGCCTGTAGAATTCACCCTTGTACGAGAAGTAAGTGTTGGATAGGCAAAACCGTAACAAGGTGCACAGCTCGGTGACGTCGAACGGTGTGCGATTGGCCAATGTCGTGTCCTTGTGAAGCAATTGTCTGGAAGTGTCTACAGCAAGGTCGACGGGAACACTTGTGAAGAGGGAGCAGACATCAAATGAAACCAGTACTTCGTCGACATCCACAGTGATACTCTTCATTTTGCTTATGAAGTCATTGGTGTTCCGGAGGTTAGTTTCAGTCTTGCCTGCAAGGGGAGCCAGGATGCCGTGAAGATACTTTGAGAGGCTGTACAGGGGTGACCTAGTGAAATCTACTATGGGTCTGAGAGGCGTTCCGCTTTTGTGAATCTTCGGCAAACCGTATATCGCTGGAGCAGAACCATTGGTGCACAGCAGCTGGAAGTATAACCTTTTTGCTGATGCAGGAAGCGTCTGAAAAATACTAGAGAGCGTCTTTTGCAGGCCCGTTTGGACTTTCGAGGTAGGATCCTTGTTAATCTTGGCGTACGTTGTACAGTCCCCCACTATCTTCGTCATCTTCGACTCATACGTCGACCGGTCAAACACAACCGTCACGTTGCCTTTGTCTGCAGGAAGTACGGCAATCTTCTTGTTTTTGTGCAATGCCTTAATCGCTTTTTCCTCGTCTTCCGAGAGGACTTGCTGGCAGCCAGACTTGCGAATCCTCGATAGTACACCTACTGCTCTCGTACGGACTTCGTCTCGTTCACTTTCTCCAAGTAGACCAATAGCGTTTTCGACAGCATACACGACCTTGCGAGTGTCCGGCTGCTTTGCTTGGTTGAAGTTGAGACCACGGCTCAAAACTTTGCATTCCGCAGGAGTTAGCTCATATGACGACAAGTTCCTGACCTCGAACATGGGTCCTCTGGTTTTCCTGCCTTTTTCTAGCAAAGCACTGAGTTCGCGCTCTTGTGACGTTTCCTGCTTTTCTGTTCGTCGTCGCGATGCTTGGTTCGCAACGAGATGTATTTCAGGGAGTAACTCAGGCATGATGAGAAATACATCTCGTTGCGAGATGTATACATCCCTGAAATACATCTCGAAATACATCCCTGAAATACATCTCGTTGCGAACCAAGCATCGCGACGACGAACAGAAAAGCAGGAAACGTCACAAGAGCGCAAACTCAGTGCTTTGCTAGAAAAAGGCAGGAAAACCAGAGGACCCATGTTCGAGGTCAAGAACTTGTCGTCATACGAGCTAACTCCTGCGGAATGCAAAGTTTTGAGCCGTGGTCTCAACTTCAACCAAGCAAAGCAGCCGGACACTCGCAAGGTCGTGTGTGCTGTCGAAAACGCTATTGGTCTACTTGGAGAAAGTGAACGAGACGAAGTCCGTACGAGAGCAGTAGGTATACTATCGAGGATTCGCAAGTCTGGCTGCCAGCAAGTCCTCTCGGAAGACGAGGAAAAAGCGATTAAGGCATTGCACAAAAACAAGAAGATTGCCGTACTTCCTGCGGACAAAGGCAACGTGACGGTTGTGCTTGACCGGTCGACGTATGAGTCGAAGATGACAGAGATAGTGGGGGACTGTACAACGTACGCCAAGATTAACAAGGATCCTACCTCGCCCCGCCGCGATGGTCTAGTGGCTAAGGTACTCGGCTGCTGACCCGCAGGGCGCGGGTTCGAATCCCGGCTGCGGCGGCTGCATTTCCGATGGAGGCGGAAATGTTGTAGGCCCGTGTGCTCAGATTTGGGTGCACGTTAAAGAACCCCAGGTGGTCTAAATTTCCGGAGCCCTCCAATACGGCGTCTCTCATAATCATATAGTGGTTTTGGGACGTTAAACCCCACATATCAATCAATCAATCAAGGATCCTACCTCGAAAGTCCAAACGGGCCTGCAAAAGACGCTCTCTAGTATTTTTCAGACGCTTCCTGCATCAGCAAAAAAGGTTATACTTCCAGCTGCTGTGCACCAATGGTTCTGCTCCAGCGATATACGGTTTGCCGAAGATTCACAAAAGCGGAACGCCTCTCAGACCCATAGTAGATTTCACTAGGTCACCCCTGTACAGCCTCTCAAAGTATCTTCACGGCATCCTGGCTCCCCTTGCAGGCAAGACTGAAACTAACCTCCGGAACACCAATGACTTCATAAGCAAAATGAAGAGTATCACTGTGGATGTCGACGAAGTACTGGTTTCATTTGATGTCTGCTCCCTCTTCACAAGTGTTCCCGTCGACCTTGCTGTAGACACTTCCAGACAATTGCTTCACAAGGACACGACATTGGCCGATCGCACACCGTTCGACGTCACCGAGCTGTGCACCTTGTTACGGTTTTGCCTATCCAACACTTACTTCTCGTACAAGGGTGAATTCTACAGGCAAGTTTTCGGTACCGCAATGGGAGCGTCGATTTCGGTCACAACTGCGAATATCACAATGGAAGCAATTGAGCAGAAAGCATTGGGAACATTTCAGCCGAGACCCAAGGTTTTTCTGAGATACGTCGACGACTGCTTCTGCATGATAAAGAAGAAAGACGTCCAAGCTTTCGTTGACTGCCTAAATGGCATCGAGACCTCCATCAAGTTTACTGTGGAAGAAGAAAAAGACGGTTGCCTCCCTTTCTTGGATGCAGTTGTAAAACGTACTCCCACAGGCCTCGCCTTCGCTGTGTACCGAAAGCCAACGCACTTCGGTAGATACCTCGACTATGAGTCAGTCCACCCGGTAGCCCACAAACGCTCAGTGGTTCGGTCTTTAGTTCAACGAGCGATTCGCACTTGTTCCGATGAAGGAAGCCTGCAGGAGGAGCTCCGGACCATTGAAGGTGACCTGATTAGGAATGGATACCCCAAGATTTTTATTAGGAAAACAACTAAATCCGTCATGCATAAACTGCAGTCAACTAGTCAAGCCATGCATAACACATCGTCTACGAAAAAGCGTATATCGATTCCTTATATTCGAAATATAAGCGAAGCCCTAGCCCGTCTATTCAGAAAACGTGGTGTACAGATCGCGCATGTTCCAGCAAGCAAGCTTAAGGCTGAGTTGCTAAATGTGAAGGATCCTCTCCCTCGGCAACACTTTCCTGGTGTAGTCTACAAGATACCATGCGCCGATTGCGAATCGGTGTACATTGGCACGAGTGGAAATTACTGCAGACGCCTGATGCAACACAAGAATGACGTCGCCAAGGGCCACACAGTGACAAATGCACTCGCAGAGCATGCCGAGAAGACGGGCCACGAGATAAGCTGGGACAACGCACGCATCATGGCCACGGAGGAGAATTTTACAACCAGACTGAACCTCGAATCACTTATCATTCAGACGACAAGTAACACAATCAATAGATCATCTGGCACACTAAACCACGTGTACTCCCGGACTTTGCGTCATGCGCTCAACGTTACATAAGAACCTGTTGCTCAGCCGTCATCCCATTGTGAACAAGGGATACGTAAGGATCCCGAAACGTCTTTGTTTTTATTTGACATTGGTCAGTGACCTGCTTTTTCAACATTGTGAGTGTGTGTGTTTTTTTTATTACTGAAGTTGAAGTCACACTGCCATGAAGTATTGAGTGATAAGCTTGAATGCAGCATTTTTTTCTAACGGCTTTGTCTGTGTTGCAGTTTGAAATCCACGAATGCCTGTGACGGAATTGTGCCGCCTACGGGCAAGGTGTTCCTTCTTCATCTTGGACTTGAGAGCGTGGCTTAGACGTAGTGGTCCACCACAGATTGATGACCTTTGCTTATAGTAGCTCAAAAATGCCAGTATGCTGAAAAAAGAAGCCTGTGCTTATGTCATGGCGAGATTTACAGCAGCTATTTCAGTTGAATTCTGTTTGTGAGCCTCCTAAAATGAGAGATTCTACGAGTGCAAAGTGGGTTCACTAGCTTCAAAAGGTGTAGCGCGTGTGATGTGATGCCATGTCATATTTACAAGTCAGCGTAATTCATTAGCACATTCAAAGCATTGGTGCAACAAACGGCAGGGCACGTTGTGGTAGTTCGAAAAATCTGTGCTTGCCCTTTGTGCTTGTGCAGAACTGTGAGTGCTACGGATGGAATGATGCGCAAGCGACACCGCATCACCTGTAGCACAGGGAGCATGAAGCATCAATTGCGCAATTTCTGAAAACAAGATGTCATGCTTATGATCCTCCTCATACAAACAAGCTGCAAGATAGTTTCATCGCAGAAGTGATACTGCCTGAGGAACAGGCATGAGAGTCAGCATTGCAGTTTTTGTAGTATGCCCTTTATGGCATCTTTTCCGTCGGGTTGCTCCAGTTAAAGACACGCAGAAGTTCTAGAAGCTTTTGCAGAAAAACTGTGCTTCCATCGTGAAGGTACACTTGCAGAGGATGCACACTTCAGCACGTGTGGCAAGATTACCTTGCTTGCCTTACTTCAATCTGCACTCATTGGATTTCTTTTTAAGTGGAAAGCCTAAAAAAAAGATGTCTTTCACATTTTGAATCAAGTTCAGCTTTCATTTCCAGACAGTAGAGTAATATTGTGCTTCTGGTTATGATACATACAGTCCATCTTCTGGCTACTAACTGTGCACTATGACTTTTTGTTAGTGATGCTTGTAGCCTCTAACTTTACAGCTGCATTTGCAACTGCTTCAGAAATGTTATACAGTTCAAGAAATATTGAAAAACCATCTTGTCTGTTTTTGTAACCATCATTTGCAAGTTCTAAGAGTACCTTTTAGCTATGCAGTTTTGCCAAGCCCTCAGTTGAACATTTTATGCCATATGCCTAGCTAAAAAAAAAAAAAAAAACTTTCTACGTGGATCACATATAACCAACCTGTTGCTATGCTAAACCTTTTGTAGTTTCAGCATTACTATTGTGTTTTTATACTCTCGTTTCACTTGTAGTAGCAATACATTTGTGAAGGGCTCGTGGGACATCATCAGTGATTGTACAGCCTAATGGTCTTTTCATTTATCACTAGCATGATTTGTTACATTTGACAAGTCATGTGTACTTTCCAACCACTGCATTGTTGATGACACTTTTTTTTATCTAACTAGCTGAGGCTGTGTAAGAGCATGCTCTAAGATTGTTGATAGATAGCACTTATCTGTTTCATCTGTTGTCATTTTATGAGAACAAGATCTTTCTTTGTTGCTTCTTTTTTTGCTTTTTTTGTGAATTTACATCTGTCACTGCTTTGCACTTTTTTAGCCATTTTGATGTGTTTGGTCCAGTTTACTAGTTCTAGTTTATATTATTACACTTTGCTTTTCTAGCACCAGTTCTGATAAGGTGAACATGTAGGTTATCTAATTTCTATTAACCCGCTATTTACTCTTGAACCAAATTTTATAATATTGACTGATTTACTCAAGAACAAAATGTTCATGTATGTAATTTGTCCCCGTGAGTAACTTTTAAATGCCTGTTTTTATTCCAGTATTTCAGGTGGTCATGTGTTTTAATGCCTCTTTATTCAGTAGAAATCATCTCATGCTGCAAAATTTTCATAAATGTCTTCTTTTTAGCCTGTTTCAAACATAATATAGTGTAAAGAAACTGGGAGTAATAAATAAATGCTTAAGTGGTACCTACACCTATAAAATATTTTCCCTCAAATTCTACAATTCTGTTACATCATCATCGTTTGTACTGGACAGCAGTATATCTTGATTTCAAGTCAGTGTTTCTTAGTGTAATTTAGTTTTGTTCAGGAAATTAATTCTTAAGTGTAATCTTATATTCATTTAGTAACACACTGAAGCATATAAATAAGTTTGACCTGCATAAGATATATCATGGTCATTAGCCAGGTAGTTTGAGTATTCCAGTATTTACACTGCTGGCATCAAATCTTTCCTTGGTTCACTGGTGCATTGTAACATTGCAGGGTTGGCTGGCAAGCACAGCATTGGGCTTCTGCCGTCACTAAGTCAAGACCCCGTTGCTTTTGAATCTGGCTCCCAGCGGCCCTGGAACATTCCTACGTTCCGAAGACCTGTGGGACTGTACACTTGACAATGACCCACTGGCCTGTGAAGCTCCTGAAGTGGGTGCCTTTGAAGAGTGTAGTGCTAATGGTGAAAGAGTAACCTTGGAAACTGCTGCCATGTGTCTGGGCTCAGGCGACCTTGAAGACACCAGCCGTCACGGAGGCTCTGAGGCCACGATTCCATTTGTGGGCATCGGTGCTGAATCGGGCGCAGAATCGCATGCGCGAGGAACGAGTCTTCTCAAGGCCATCTTGCTCGAGGGGCAAGCAAATTACACCTGCCAGTTTTGCCCGTTCATGACGAATTCCGAGGCTAGCATGGCCACTCACAGGAGGATTCACAGACGCGTCTCACTGCACAAATGCGACATGTGCGGACGCTGCTACGTGCGGCAGTCGACATTGCTGTACCACATGCGCACTCACACGGGCGAGCGTCCATACAAATGCAGTTTGTGCCCGAGCACCTTTTCCTGTAGGAAGTCCCTGACCAAACACAAAAGCACGCACTTGGACGAGAGGCCGTATATATGCAGCATGTGTGGCCGAGCCTTCAAAAATCTGAACTCACTGTTGTCCCACAGGCGCATACACACAAATGGAGAACTCTATGTGTGCCCGAGTGTACGGCAACATTTGTAACGAAAAGCTCGCTGGATCATCACGTGAATAACAATCTTTGTAGCCAATGAGTAATTCACCCCATTTTACCTCACGATTGTTGCTTGATGCCTCCCAAACTAATCTGCGGGACTAACTTGGTTGTTGTTGTTGTTTTTTGGGTCATGTAGTAATATAAGCGCATGAACGCAGAATGTCAAAGCAAGATTGAAAAGTGGCTGAACTGGTATATTTGGGTGGCAAAAAAGGTGTAAAGAAAGGTCTAGCAAGCATTTCATTGAATCAAAGATGATCCGTTCCCGTCTTGTGTCATATACTGTTGTGCTATAGAATATATTGATTCTTTTTTTTGTTCTTTTTTTTCAAAGCTGGTGACAGTGTAGCAAAATCATTCAACTATCTGCAAGCGTTTTTTGAGGCATCACTAAACTTCATGTCATCTGTGCCATGCATTTGGTGCCATAACCTCTGATATTCACTTTTATTTGGATAATTCAAATAGATTTTGTGCTGAGGCTCATTTGACACTTATAAGTGTGTTTTGTAATGTCTGTCAGCACGCATTTCTGTATCTTAGCTGCCTTCTGAGTTGGCTTTCAACTTTTTATACTGATCAGCATAAGGAGCTTGTCAAACGAGCCTACTAGTTTCATCTCTACTTCTCACTGTCTGTGAACAAGCGGGACTAGCACTGAGTACTATGGTCATCTACATAGGTAAATCTCCCTTTCCAGTATGTGCATATATTAGTATTGCAAAAAAAAAAAAAGTGCACTTGTTGGTAGTCAGCGCTAAAGCCATTTGGTCTTTCTCATCTTTGTTGTTTCACACTGTTTTTTCAATGAATATGCACCAACAGGCTTAAGTTAGCTCACTTCTCAAGAAATGTCTCCTCGCACAATGCCTGCCTAAAATTGCATCTTGTTTAGAGAACCTGTTGTAGGGTTGCACAAGATAAGGAATATGGGCAAGGCATATTTCATCTGCTTTTTGTTGTAAAGGCTAGTTAGCTTATATTTTAATTTTATTTCTCACACATTTTTCTTGGCTTGAAGGTTAAGTAGAACTGAGTATTCATATAACAGCCTCATTTGCAAATTTTTTGCATGCTTTACAAGTGCATTAAAGTGTGCATTTAATAGTGTGCTGTTCTAAATTAGGGGGCTCCTGTTAGCAAAGCTCTCATCCCACTGTTATCCAATCACACAACCCATTGTCACTACACCATTAGTATTTATAGTTCTGGTTATTGTTGAGCTTTCTTAAGGTAGGATAAGATTTTATTACGCATTTTCCTTGTTCCCCTTCCTATCACATTTCTTCCCTTGGAAGTTCTCTCAAATTGCTGCACATGGCTTGAACATGTGCAAGTTACTGGACACTACAGATGTCCTTGCTAAGTTATTCCTTTTAATTTTGCAGTGACTGGCAAACTTCATCATCACAGGCGTCAAGTGATACCGCAGGAGACTTTCAAGACTTCGCCAAGTTCCCACTTTCTTTCATCTGGAAGCGTTCGTGTCTACTCAAAGCTCAAGCAAAATGCATCACTCAAATCAGAAGTGGCTTCTGGCAAGAACAATGTTGAAGTATTACCGCAGATAGAGAAAGTCTGTGTACCATTTGCTGATGCTGCATATCAGGCTACAGAATCAAGCTCTGCGACTAGTGCCGCACTTTCCACAGTTTTGACTTCTTTTGACGAGTGCGAGGTTGTTGGTGCAGAAGGGTCAGGACAAACTTATGTTCCAGACACCAACTTAGTACCACTGCACGCAACCCCTATCGCATCCTTGAAAGACGGTGAGAATGATAATGAATTTATTGCTATGGAAGACAACGAAGCAGTTGCAGCAATGATCGAGTGCACGTCTGAACCTTTGAAGACCGCGGTGACCGAAAAGTCTTTGGGGACGGCAGAGGTGCGGCATGACGACAGTAGCTACTGCATCACTGTGTCAAGCCACGGGCCCATGGACATAGCCGAGGAGCACTCGTACAGTCATCGGCAGGGCATCATTGCCATCAAGCACATCAAGCAGCCCCCTGAGTATGCCTGCCCGTTGTGCCCGTTCAAGACACAGCACCGGAGCTCTTTCAGGTCCCACCACTTGTTGCATACGGGCGAGAAGCCGCACAAGTGCGAGGTGTGTGGCCAGACCTTCCGGCTGTCCTACTCGCTGTTGCAGCACAAGCGCACTCACACAGGCGAAAGGCCATACCACTGTTACGTGTGCGACCGCAGTTTCACTGTGCACTGCACCTGGCGGACCCACATGCGCAGGCACACTGGCGAGCGACCATTTCGGTGCGAGATATGCAACAAAGCATTTGTGACTCTCTACACTCTCAAAAGACATTCGCACTTGCACTCCAGGGAGAAACCATAGCACTGTGATGGCTGTGCAATCGCGGTAAAGTTCCACAAGGTTCGTCACTGCCATAGTCGGTCGACTGGAGTCGGCACCGGCGTCTGTTATGACAGGTAGAAATGTCCAGATGCTATTAGCATTGTCAAACGAGAACATGATGAAAGCTCACAAAGGTCAAGCAATGATGACAAGGCTGTGTCACAACCTCTAAATGAGTTTTAAGCATAAAGCATACGGAGCTTGCCGGACTTTAAGCATGTTCTTCAGCACTTGATTGTTGCCAGAAAATACCCCATTTATCAAAGAATTACACGGTGACCTATCTTTAAGACCATGTTAGCTTTGTAAATGGGCCTGGCAAGTGTGCTTCTTTGTCAACATTCTTATTTTATTTTTTACACATTTCAACTTTTGCTGCAATAGTGCCCATGTTTTGCTGAGACATTGAGTTTTCGCATAAGCGAAGAAGAGAACATGTGTAACTTGTCTTGGAAGTCTATCATTTGAAGGAGGAAAAAAAAAGCAGGCGACTGTATCAGTGATATTTCCATTACCTTGTACCCATTCAAATATGAGTTCAAGTTAATTTTTGTTAACTATGTCTGATGTTACACATATTCAACATGCAGTATTCTTCAGTGTGTGAATGTGTGATTATGTGGTTTTGGTATTTACTTACTTGGTTCCAAACAGAATAAAAGATTTGTTAGTCTGCCCCAGTGCTCCGATCATCTCTTCTTTGAGGTCTGTTCTGGTTTGCGCTAAAGTTTTTGCTTTGAAATTTTCAAACGTAGCTTTGTTTTCTGAAAAATTCTGATCTCATTGCATTTCATGTACTATGCAATGTCAGTGAACGTTAAAGAACACCAGATGGTTGAAATTTCAGCATCCCTCCTGTATAGTGGCCTTCATAATCATAACTTAGTTTTGGGACAGTAAAACCCAGACATCATTATTTCCCTATGCTAAATCATTGGCACAATAGGCGAAAGAATACGCGAAATGAGCTATCACTCGACAGCAGAGCTGTGTAAAGGGGCTTCAGAGGATTCGAACTGCTCTCAATAGTGTCAAGGTGATTTCTTAGTTAAATGCTGCTGCAAGCCTGCAACTTTTGCACTAAACAAGGCAACCAACTTCAGACTAGCGATTACTTTATTTAATAAATGCTTGGTAGCAAGGGCACCTGTATTTTTTTTTTAAGCTTTCTCTCTCGAGACAGTGCTTCCAGCCGAATAGCACTTGACATATGCCTGGTGCTGCGAGCTCGTACAACACTGAACATTCGTAAACAACTGCCCTTTCGCTGACTAGTGATAGTGTTCCACTCAGGCCTCTGCACCTGAACTTGGAGTTAAAAGAGAAAATGAAAACATAAGCATTGCGAATTTTACACGAGATCCATCTATGCAAGAATCTAGCCAGAACAACCTCGTTCTACTTTGACCCTTTGGCTAATTTGCTAAACGCTGAGTATTCTTTAAAATAAACTGAAAGAAGTGTGTGGCGCATATTGTTCTTTACAACTCAAAGAAATGTAGGTGTACTAGGTCAATAGCTGCAACTTTCAGCATCAGTGAGAGGAGAATGATTGTACCAAAAAAAAGAAACAAACAAACAAAGGTGCTCTTTTTTTGTTCAAAATTCTTTTGATGACTTTAAGTGACCTGGTACGTGTACTTTATTTGACCAGAATGTAACTGCCTACCATGGGTGTGCTAGCTTTCAGTGGTGCTTGTTTCAGAAGGGTTGTGTGTAACGGAAATTTATTGACTTATTTTCAAAGTCACTCTTCACCTTAGCAAAAAAACAGGGTCCTGCTTATCGGAACTGAAAAAGTGATGCAAGTTCATTTTTATATAGGTTACAAGGGAACTTTGAAGGCTTCAAAGTAAAATTTATAGTTGTTCTACCATGTAATACACACTCCTGACGTGTCACAGCATTGGCCTGAGTATGAAGAATCAACTGACACTCGATTTGCCCTTTTGGAGCACTGCTCAATTGATATTTCTCTTTGCCTTAATTTTCCTCTACTATAACTGATGCTTGTTAAATGCCTGTCAATTGCCTCATACCCAACCATACTTGCGTACGTCTGTCTGTCCCTCCATCCGTGCCCTAGAATGATGCCAGCAGTGACCTCTCTCCCTCACCCTCACGTGATGGCATAGTGGAGCATAGCAACAGTTGCGCCACCTCATCTGCGGCCTCTCCCCCTTACACTCTCAGCAATTGCGTGATTGCTAAGAGCGTAAAAACAAAGACAAGAAAAAGAAGAACATGGCATGGTCAAATAGCAACAGGCTTTTGCAGAACACACTTTCAAATTTGTTGAGTGTCCTTAAATTTTTGGTTCACCTTTTTAAATGTTACTACCTGTAGATTATTACAAAGCTTGTGAAAATGTCGGGGATAATTGTCATAATTTCTGGCAGCTCCTAGCAGTAAATTGACTTCGGCTTGGCACCTGCCAAGCGCTCAGCTAACCGCTTTTTTCTACAACTGACAGAGTCTAAACACTCCGATTTCCATAAAGTGATCAAAGAAATCAATTGTAAAAAAGCCACATTGTCAACACATTCATAACTAGAATAGCACTATACAACTATTTCTGACAGGTTTAAATACAGGTGTATATGTACAGGTTGCATAAGCATAAGTGCCACGTACACACCTGCTGTCAATAACATGCACTACGTATACAGTAGACTCTCCGTAATTGGAAATCTCAGATTACCATTTACGATTAACAGATTTCAAATCTGTTAAGTGGAATTGCTGCTTAAGTGGAACAATTGCCTCCAGCACAATTAGGCTTCTTTACCTTTTTTTCATCATCATCAGTCTGACTTCCCCCATTGCAGGACAAAGGCTTCCCCCATGTTTTGCCAATAACTCGGTCCTGTGCTTGCTGCTGCCGCTTTATACCTGCAAACTTCATTGTCTCACCTGCCCACCTAACTTTCTGTCTCCCCCTCGCCCACTTGCCTTCTCCTGTAATCCAATCAATAATGACCAGCAGCTACTGTGCCTTTGTGATACGTGCCCTTCCCGTGACCATTTGTTCTTGATTTCGACTATGATGTCCTTAACACCCGTTCGTTCCCTGATAGACTCTGTCCCTTGGGGTTACACCTATGATTTTCCTTTGCACCGCTTGCTGTGTCATCCTCAATTTAAGTTGAACCCTATTTGAAATCCTCCAGGTTTCTGCACCTTTTAGGGGCGAAGCTCACTATGGCGTGGCTTGGGCGTCCCTCGTATGTAACCACCAGTGGCACATACCCGAAATAGGTATAACACTTGACCTCCAAGGTGGTGCCAGTGAGAGATTTCTTCTGTGCGTTGTTTAACAATAAAAAATAGTGCCCAATGTACATGCCAATGGCTGCTAATGGGGAATGAGAGACATGAGCATTCGGCTTTTAGTCAACGCGCACGCTGCGATCCCCATTAGCAACCATTGGCATGTACATTGAGCCCTATCGGACAAGAAAGGGATGCTACATTATACTCGCTGGGTGTAACCTCCTTAGCTTTAGAAAGGTTTAGCGAGTGTTGAGCCGCAGTGCCATGAATACAATGAACTTGTATATACCATGAATGAACTCAAGGTGGTTAAAAATGAGAAGTAGATACGAAGCGCAAGCCGTAAGAAAGTAAAAGCCGAATTCTCCTGTCTCTCATTTCTCATTAGCAGCCATTGGCATGTAAATTGAGCCCTATCTGACAGGGAAAGGTTGCTACGTTATACTCGCTGGGCGTAACCTCCTTGGTTTTCGAAAGGTTTAGCGAGCGTTTGGTCGCAGTGCCATGAATACAGTGAACTAGAATATACCATGAACTCGAGGTGGTTAAAGGTGGGAAGTGGACCCAAAGCGCAGGCCGTAAGAAAGTGTGCGTGTGCCACCTCTCGTTTAGTCCTTGGAATGTCCGCTGGATGGCGGTGCTTCTATATGGGGAATATATGATAAAAAGATGCGAGATGGTGGGACTTGGAGTGTTGAATAGATGAACGAACGGACACACAAACAGATGCATGGATGGACGCATGAACGGACGCAGGGGCGGATGCACGAAAGAACGCAGGGACGGGCGCACAAACAGACGCATGGATGGTCACACAGAGGGACGCATGGACGGATGAATGCTTCGCCCCACTCTCCATCATTCACTCCCTGGATATGCTGCCATTTTTTTAATCTCAGTAAATGAAACTCCTGTTAAACAAAACACATTTTTTCTGGTTCCTTCACAGCTCATTTAATAAAAGTCTAACGTATTACTATTGAATAACTAGATCACTCAAGCTCAATTTTATACAGACGTGGTTGAAGAAAGTGAAAATTTAAGGGTTCATTTTTATTTGTTAGACACAATAATAATTAGAACTAATAGGCCGTTCGTTCTCACTAATAATGTAGAGGCGATGTTTCACAGTGTACACAGTTTAGTACCACGATTTGGTGCCTAACCCGGCTACATTGTCCAGTACATATGGAGTGCATGAAACATTGACGGCTAAGAGTATTGATTTTTTTTTCTTCTTTAGAACACAATGGTATGGGTGATGGAAGAACAAGTCACATGCAATAGGTCTTTAGCCATAGCCCTTGACTGCAAAAATAACAGTATGGTGACCTATTTTTGCGGACAGTGACAGCCTTCTATCACAGCGAATTTCACATTTTCCCTAATCTGTTTGAGCAGCATTCAGTCCTCCAGTGTACTCTTTATTATTACTTTGTGCAAAGCAATAAGTTGTTACATATTAAAATTGAAGTTCGCGTTAAGGCAACCAGTTTTAAATTAAATTCGGGAGAAAGACTTGCCTCATTGCCGGCCACTAGTTTGCTCTTGCTGCAAGGTGGGAATAAAGGGCCCTGAATAGCTGAGTCAGCAGTGTGCAATGTGTGAGCGTGCTCCTGTCTATGATTGGCTCATGCAGTTCTTGTAGAGTACTGACAGCACTGCATTGAGATAGAGTGTCGATATGTATTCTTGTACAGTCTGCCGAGTGTGCCCTAGCTTAGTCATATGCTAAACAGCTGGGTGAGCACGGGGAAAGCGCCTCCCCCCCCCCCTCCCTAGGAGTGCGAATCCTGCCCCATGTACCTTTACTCAATTGGATCTTTCATGGAAGTTTTTAATGCGTTGAGGTGAGGCTGAATGCTTGTACAAGGGTGGGGGGGATTGCAAAGTCTGCTTCATGCATTGACGTAATAGGGAAGGGAAGGCTCTGCGGCTAGCATTCGCCTCTCCCCTGAAAAGAAACCCTGGACACGTCCATGAGTTATCGTTAGCCTTTTCGGGCTAACGATAAACATGATGGAGGGAGAGAGGATGACACGCTTATCCTTAGCCCGAAAAGAAAAAAAAAGAATGCCGGGGCTGCGTCGTATGTTGCCTGCAGTCCCGTATCACATTTGCACGTGGGGGCCGCTTTTTTGTTGATTTTTTTTTTATCGGTACTATCGTATTCACCGATAGTCTGTTCAAACGACCTTCGTGTGAGAGCAGCCTTTGATAGTTACTTGAGCTTACATGTGAGGGAACCAAAAACGCCGCGCGTTAGGTGACAATCACGTTATATATATATATATATATATATATATATATATATATATATATATATATATATATATATATATATATATATATATATGTGTGTGTGTGTGTGTGTGTGTGTGTGTGTGTGTTTTCATTTCGCTCACTTTAAGCGCAATTATCTTACCACAGAGTGTGTGAAACAACTTTATTAGGCCCACAATAGGTGCACAGAGCGAAAATTTTATCGTCTCTGGTTGCGCGCTGCAAGTTTTGTATTGAATATTTTTATCTAGTGTCACTATTTGAAATGTTCATTAAGCATTTTTTTGTTAATTGCGAAGCTTGGCGGGTTGAAAAAAAATTATTTTGACTTGCTATGTATGGACGGCTCAGAACAATATACTGCGCTAACTGAGGACGCGTAGCGCTCGTGAATATTTTTTTATTATTACTTTGTCCTGGTACACTGGTATATGTCGCACACGTGCCTCGCGGAAAGCGTTTTTACAACGTACGCGGAAGAATATTCGCATTATTCATATCACGATCAGCGAGCCGTATTCATCAAGCCATTTTACCCGCCCGTAAAAATTTTGGTTTACTCGAAGTTAAGGAAGTGATCACGAGAGACCCCAGACGACGGAGGCGGCTAGATAGATTCACTGACAGACAGAGAGATACGTATATATATATCCACGTTAAAAGTGCGTGCACTACGCTAGAGTGTACTAGAAGTGTACGCTGTAACTACGCGAAGAAATGCTTCGCACTTAAAAGAACAAAAAAGGTGTGGTTGGATGGAGGAAAGGCGGTGTACAAACACGTGTCCCTGAGTTACGATTGTCAGAAAAAAGCGCCACTTTACAATGGGACTCTATATAGACTTATCGGTTTTTGTTGTGTGTGTATGCGTACCGTACCGCATGGCCCGGAGAGCTTCTTTTGAAACGTTACTGGCTGAAGTGTATTAACTCTATATTTCCCGTCTCTTGAGGACCATTGACCGGAGGATGTAAAGTTTGAGGTCATTGAAGTTGGGACCTGCTACATATATTGCCGTGCTACTGCTTTCGGTAATTTCTTCGCCGTGCCCGCGCGATGACCGTTTAGCCTAACATTTTAACAGGCTGTCCTGTTTCGCCAATGTACCGTTTGTGATAACATGAAGTTTGAGTTGGGGTTTATTTAATCGCAAGACAAGTACATGGTGCAAAGGGGGAAAAAGCTACACGTCACAGCTTCAATGGCTCCTTCACCCCGAAAAAAAAACCTCTTCAATTGAATGGAACAACTTACCATGAGCCATCGTCTCGAAGCGTGAAGCGTGCACATTCAAACTGTTACTAACAGCTCGCTCAAACTTGGAAGCTCATTGAAACTCTACCACAGTCACTGTATTGCATGCTCTTGTATGTGTAAAATTTGTACGCAAGTGTTTTTTTGTATTTGCATAAGCGCATCTCTCTACGTCTGTTCTCAGTTCCTGCAAAAGTATTGCTCGTGTATTTGTACTACTTTCTTATCTTCTTTGTTTTCCCTGTGTTTAGTAAAATGTTCTCCCCCTTATGCCCCTCCCTTAAGGGTCAAATAAATGATGATGATGCCGACAACGTTTAAAACAGTATGTAAACATTCGTCAGATGTTTGTCTGGTTGGCTATTAGAACTCCTCCCCCGCCCGAAAGACTGGCCAACAATGGACAGGACCCCCGGTGTCGTTTACAAAATCCCGTGCGCCGAGTGCCCTTCTTCGTATATCGGCGAGACGGAAAACAAACCGAAACGATGCAAACAACACGCCAACGACGTGAGGAAGCTCTACAAAGAGCGCAGCGCAGTCGCCGAGCATGCTGAGACGTTGGACCACCGGATAAATTTCGAGTTACTACTCGAGTCGTGGCATATGCAGCAAACGACCCAAAACATCAACGGCTCTCTCCGAACCTTTCCCCCAGTGTATACACGGACTGCACTCCCCGGCAAAAAGGTCGGACGCTCCCTGGATTTCGTGCCGACCGGTTGTGCGCCCGCGCGCTCGCGACCTTCGGCGTCATCGTGGCTCTGGCCGACTGGGCTGGCCCTACGTCACCTCCTGTCGCCGACGGTCTTCGGTGACAGCGCAGCTCTGACCTACTGGACCTGCTCTACGCCATCTACAGACGCCGACAACATCTCTCGCAAGTGTACCCCGTCCTCGGACTCCAGTGACCGTTTTCCATCTTTCCTGTCTCTCCTATCCCCTCAGTTTGTTGTTGCTTCTTCTTCCTCTTTTCTTTACTTCTACTCTTTTATCCCTCCTCACCCCCATCCCTTGTGAGCTCTGTGGCGGTGTCGCTCCTGAAGCAGACAATAACGGGGCTCACTTTTCTTTTCCTTTCTCTATCTTAAGAACCACTCTCCCCGGCAAAACGAGAGAGAGAGAGAGAGAGAGAGAGGGGGGGGTCATTATAACTGCTCCGCGAGTGCTTTGAAGACGCTCTGCTACGTAGTCCGAGTTTCCCCTGAGGAAGGAACCACGTCGGTTCCGAAACGTCGGATTTCTTCAAAACGACGATAGTTATAGCGCGAGAACGGAACGACGATAAAGGGACAAGAAAGAAACGAAAGGCACGAGCGCTAACTTCTAACTGCCCTTCGTGTCCTTCTTGTCTCTTTGTTGTCGTTCTGTTCTCGCGCTATAACTATGGTCATGCCATACCAACGGGATTCGCTCGCAGGATTTCAAGCTGGACGGTTGTGCCCTCGCGATCTCCGACTTCAGCGTAGCTCCCGCCGACGGTTCGCCCTCCGCGGTCTCCTGATGCCGTGCAGCTCTCGCATTGTGGTGCCCCGCCCTTGGACTGCTTCGACCGGATCCCCACTTTCCTATCTCCTTCTTTTTTCCTCTCGTTGGCTGTCTTCTTCTCCTTCTATTTTCCTTCTATTCTTTTTATCCCTCCTTCCCCCCACCCCTATAAGGCACTGCGCCGTGTCGCCTGAAGGCAGACAGAAATTAGGTGCCTTTTTCCTCTTTCTCATGAACCACTACAACAACAACAACATACCAACTAGCCAAAGCTGCCACACTTCTAGGTTTCTTCAAAAACTTTTCGTTGGAGTTTAAACCATTTCCAAGTTTAAACTAGAGCAGGTAAAGCTGGATTTTACATGATTACATAATCACTTCCAGTGCTTTTAACTGTAACGTGATCTTAAAGGTGTTTGCAAGTTACATATTGGACGAGAACAAGTTGTTATGCGGGTAGGTGAATGAGCGTTTACCTTAGAGTGCACTAACATGTCATTGAGATTCCAATTGTGGTGATACACGACATTTGGCACATTTAGGAATGCCTTTCTACGACCCCCCCCCCCCTTTCTTCTCATCAACCCTACCTTTTTTATTCTTCTATGTGTTTTTTTTGCGGAATACCTTCTTGTTTACTCACCCAATTTGCTACAGTGGCCTCTCATTGTACCCCACCCCATACCAACATTCGCTGTCGCCCTCTCTCTGCCCCCTTTGTCAGGGTGGAGGGGAGGGTGCGAAACATACAAGCTCAAGCGCCAAGGTAATGAGATGCAGCCTCAAAATGACAAGTTTGTTTGTCGAAACGTCAGCTTTGTCACTCATCCCCTATTTTCGAATTTCTCATCTCTTGATTTCCATCTTCCCTCTTTTTCCTTAATTATTTTGCTTACAAGAAACCTCTCATGCGTTCTCGCACCATGCAGGTCACCCGGAAGAAAAGTTGTGCGTGGCTGACTTGTTCTGTTTTTCTTCCTAGATTTCTATGTTATGTCTCTCTCCGTACGCCCTCGTACAACGTGGTTAACAAGCCTGTCTTTACTTCGCCTTCCGTCTCTCTATCTCGTGGTAGGAAACCACGTTCCTAGTTGCAGAACACGAAAGACATATTTACGCTGGCATCATTACACCAAGCATGTGTATTGCAATGACCAGAGGTGCGGAAATCCCCCCGAAAATTTATTTGGCTCCTTACCTGCCTCAGCGAGGGAATAATAAAGCTTCCGAAAGGGTCACCTTGTTACACAATGATACATGCCCACATCACAGACAAAAAATACATTCTTGCTGTTAATCCAGAATGTCGCCCACCTTGATGTACTGCCTTATGTGCAACCAGCAGTCTAGACCAATGTCCACCAACTGCTTGCCGTCGTCGTGGCTGTGGCAAGTCACACCATACTTGACGACTCCCGCCAGGCGCATGAAGTCATCTAGTTCGGAGAAGCTCTTGAGGCTCTTCTTGATCCGCGACACAGCCTCATATTGGTCGACGGAAGCAAGTTCCTGAACTTTCTCCGCAAGTCCTGGGTTCGAGTGCACCAACTCGGCAGCCGCCGCACAGTATTTAAGCCTTGTTCCTGCGACGAAATGCGCCGCGCGCATGACCAGCGTGCGGTTGCGGCGAATGACGTCGGCGACGTTGAACCAATCACTGGAGGGCAGCGGCAGTGGATAAACGCGCATGTCCAGGAGCGTGTAGTTATTGGAGATGTTCGGCGACAGCTTTCGCATCAGCGCGATGACACGTTCAATGTAGTGCGGGAAGAAGAACAGCTCACAAAGCGACCCGCTCGACTGCCACGTGTCCGCCAGCATTTCCGTTTCGGTCTTGCTGAAGCAGGGTCCATGAAGTTTCAGCCTGCGTATGCTCTTGTTGGCGGAGAGCGCTTTGGCCAGTTCCCGCCTCCCCTCGTTGAAAGCGTCGCCGATCCCGGCGCCGCTGATCCGCAGCTCGAGCGTCGTGAGCTTGGTCATGTCAGTGATGCACTGTGCAACCAGGGACAACATCTTGCCCTTGAACTGATCCGGCCGCAGTGACAGGCAAAGCGATGTCACGTGACTGCACGTCGACAGCAGGCTCAGAGTGGCGATCGCTGCCTCATATCTCTCGAACATAACTGTATCTACGGCGACGCTGGAAAGTTCCTTGCATTCCTTGACTGTACCTGCGGTGTTCTCGAGAACGTAGTGTGTTCCGACGAAGAAGCGCTCCTGTACCCCGGTCTCCCGTATGGCCCGGCATATCTCGTCAACGTCCTCTTGTTTGAACAGCTCAACGGTGACCTTCTTCAGGCATGGGTTGGACGCGAGTGCCCTGAACAGGGAGTTGTACTCGTTCGCGTGGAACGTGGACAAGTCGAGCGTCAACTCTTCCAGCGTCTTGTTTTCGGTGAAAGCTGCCAGACTGGACGTGCCGCGAACAGCGCATCTGGTCACGTTGACTCTCGTCAGCGTCCGATTCTGACTTGGCAGACGTGTAATGAGCTCAATGTCCTTGTCCTCCAGCGACAACGAGACTAAGCTAAGCTGGGCGAGGTTGTTGTTATTTGTAAGCGCCAATGCGATCTGCCGGGCCACCTCACTGAAATGTTCCACGTAGCGTCCTCCTATGCTAAGCGTGCGCAGTGTTCTATTGCCGCGTAGGTAGTCGAATAATACGGCAGCACTGCGGGGCGAGACCATCATATCGTTGAACTGGCCCGTCCTCAGTACAATGGTGTCGAGCGTCAGTGTTGTGATTGTATGGTTCCGCCCGAGTCCCTCCAGGAAAGCCACAGCGTCCGCCTCGCAAATAAAATACACGTGTGTCACAGCGAGCGCCGTCAGCGACCGAGTGCTCGACAGAAACTCCGAGAGGCCGTCGATGAAGTCGCGGTTGAATGTCATGTCTTCGAATTCGAGCTCTCGCAAATGGTTCAGATGAAGAAGCGCTGTGGCGATATTCCGCAGCGAGTGCCTGGCCATGTGCAGATCGTACAACTTGAGCTTTGCAAGGCTCAGGCTCCTGCATAACGCGTCGCACATCAGTTCGTGGTGTTGAAGGAACACTGACGGGACTACGTCGACAGATCTGAGGCAGTGGTGGTGCGTCAGCAAGTGGTGAAGTAGCGTGGTGACCAAGTGGATCTCCTGGTAATTAGCGCACTCTCCTACGCACACATACTCCATTTCGACAAGAGACAGATGTCCCGGCGACAGCTCCCTCAACTCGAGATGAACTTGGCAGAAATATTCGTTCCACAGCAATATTTGCTCGAAGATGTGGCACAAGCGACCCTCGCTACCTGTACACGATGTCGTGTTGATTTTGCTGCAGCCGGTGAAGTGACTCTTTTCCAAGGACATGTTTGAAGCGGCTGCGCAGACTTCTTCCACGTGCAGGACAATCCGATAAACGTACTGACACTACGCGTGACGCCCCTTCGCTGCTGCTTCACAAAGTAGTTGGCACACTTTCGAAGACTTCACCGTAGCGACGACACCACACTCCCGTCGCCGCGTCGGGCTGCGAAATGGCAGAGGTAGAAAAGGGTTGCTCAGGAGAAAGCAGGATCTTTTGGGCAGCTCTGTTGAAAGAACGGCTAATCCGCGACTCGGAAAAAGTGAGCGGGCAGGGAGAGAGAAGGCCGGTTCTGGCTTTTTCAGTGAGCTGGCTCAGGGCAACACCACTAAGGGAAAGCTTCTACGTACGCGGCCGGTTTGTCTGCCAGAGTCCACCGGAGGGACTCGGCGAGTGCACGCGTTGACATTCTTTGCTGTGCTCTCCCACGTTTTTTTTTGGCAGTGGTTCAATTATCAATTCGTTCCGTATCTCTTTTGACAATTTTCACTCTTTTTGTGGTCCCTGTGAAGGGAGAAGAAAGATTGCTTAGTTGCAGGAGGTCGTTCCCTTGTTCCGGGCGTGACAGCCTCCACGGCTGCGCAGCTCGTAGCGCTTCAACGATTTCGCTTACGGTCCTTTGGAGGCCTGATTGCGCCATTCCTTCGTTTCTCGCCCATGTAGGGAGTGGTGGTGGTACTAGTTAGAAGATGAGAAAAGGCACCTAATTTCTGCAACCCGGTCGGGAGCACGGCGCAGTGCCTCGTGTAGGGAGTCCGGTGGCTGCTCTGTAGACTGAACGCAGTAGACCTCCCCTTGTTTGTAAACAGTGTTTATTTATTTATTGATTTATTTATTGATTCCTCAAAGGTCCCATAGGGACATTACATGAGGGGTGGGCATGACACGGCACTTGAAAGAAGGGTAACAACATGGTAACGGCAACAGACTATGTACAGAAGTTATGGCGGCACTTCTATATAAGGGGTGCGGCACAATACTAGAAAGGAGGGTTACAATATCGTAGCGACAGCAAAAGAATGGGTACATTAATTATGGGGGCACTACAATGGCGTGTTTGAAACGAGATTGGTCCATGATGGTAGCAACTTCAGCAGGTAGGTCATTCCAGTCTCGGGATGTGCGTATCAAAAATGATTGTTGGAATGTATTAGTATACATTAGTGTGACGTCACTGCGGGCACCCCGCCCACCATACCCTCTCTCGGAGCAGTTGCTGGTTGGCAAGAAAGTTCCGCCAGCGGCATCTTTCTGCATAGTAGAGCTACGTGTCTGCATTACTTCGACAGGTATTTCTGCAATGCTATGTTCTAAAGTCACAGCTTTTTGAAAATTTGCTCGTCGTAGATGGATGGATAGAGAAACTTTATTTAGTGTATTGAGAGACGCGACTAGCACGCAGTGGGCTTCACCCACGTAGATGGCAGCAAAAAAAAAAAAAAAATCTGATCTTTTACGAAAGCGAATGTTTTGAATGTACATGGTGACTGGCACTTTGAAGAATATTTACATGGCATGGATGTAAACGTATTCAATTTCCATCGTGGCATGTGCAATGCAGTTTTACACGAGGTACATTCATGGCGGCAGCGTGGTTTTGAGCTGCTGTGCGCGACGTCACGCATAAGATTCTCACTCATTGCGCAAACGTCTGATCGTAGATGTATATAAAAGAAAGAAGCACTTCTTGCCGTGCGTTAGTAACATATACATACTCTCGTGAAAATTAAAGGCAAATTATGCCGCTCCGTTTCTCAGTAACCCAGTGTAAATTCATGTGATGTATTGCTGTGTATACACCACATATATAGGTTATAGGTGTCAAACGCATTGCTGCGTTTGACACCTATAACGTGTTTTCATGCCCATATTGCTCGTTTAGGCCTGATACACAAACTTCTAATGCGCATTGTGACTTATTAAGGATCGAGCCATAAAAGTACAAAGTAGATAAGAAACAAAAACCTCTGCTGTTTCCATTAACACGTATCAGGTTTCCGATAATACGAGTTACAGCCGTGGTGAAGCGTATATGCGGATTCGGCAACGCTACAACATGCTTACATCTCATGCGTAGTCGTATATATCACCCGGAGATCATGCACTTTTATTTTTCTGCACGCCGCGCATACGCTGAGATGCACACCCACTCGCGGATGATCGCGTCAAATACATTTTTACCTTGTCTAAAATGTCAGATCGTGAAGTTCCATTCACAACTGGTTAATGCAACCAGCCCACAACAAATACTGCAGTGCTTCCGCAAAGAGGACGCATCGCGTTATTCACAATGCACGCACCATGCACAATATTCCCAGTTTCACTGTTCGTAAAGGGGACCAATATTATCGATGCCTTTCAACGTGCAATACACGCCACAGTCAACACTGCGCATTTTCGAAGACGATGCCACTGTTTCTCGCACAGACCGCCGCTTGTGTTCACTTCTCCGAGATAAACAGCCAGCCAGAGTGGCAAATATTTAATCACGCACTTCACCACACACGTAGATGTTCTCAGACACATACCACAGCAAATGTTGCCACTGTGAGATGAAGATAGAGCTTTCAAAAGGAAAAAAAAAACTTGCCCCAAACACCGAGCGACTGCACCCCACTCAGCCACCAGCGGGAGTGTTTTGAGATAATTACACTAGGAGATAATTACACTAGGAGATCACAAACGTACCGCAGGGGCGCCTGCGCAAGTAGGCGTTTGGTGTGTAGCGACACCACGAACCCGAGCTAACGGGGGAGTTTCGACTCCCTCCCACGCCTAGCCGTGCGTGGCTTTGCCGTGTCCGAGGAAAAGGGGATCCTGGGGGTTGAGCCGACGCTGGGTGATTGCACCGTTAAGGCCCCCCGGCAGAGGCAACACACCCCTTTGGCCCCGGCTTCACGTAGACGGCACCCCTGAGCTGACCCACCCAGGGGAATCGGCAGTCGCCTTTTCCTATCTCTCTCTCCCTACATCTTCGTCTTTATCTCTTACTATTTATCTGTCCTGTCTTCTACTCTCTTCCGTTTACTTCCAAACTTCCTGGCGGCTAGGGTTAACCCTGTGCAAATAGCCTATCTTGGTCTAGGCGCATTGGGTTATAGTGGCGTTGTACGGCTGGCGTCTGCAGGTTTCAGCATTTGTAAACTTGTAGCGTCCCCTTGTTGGGCTCCGTGGTGGGTGGCCGCCAACGCTGCTGAACAACAATAAGGAAGACATGCATGGAGCTTTCCCACTACTGTCTGATCGTACCGGCTTAAAGCCGGTACGCACCGATGATCTCACCAGAGAAGGATTGGCCACCCTGGTGCAGTATCTGGCCACCCCCTCCCGTAGGCATTCGTCAATTAACTCACGGCCCTCAGTCCCCACCAGCTGCGGAGCAACTGACTACAACGGCGGTCAGATCTGCAAAGCAGCAGAGGGTGCTAGGAATCTCTGGATACGGACAGGCCACCATTGGAACTTGAACTTAGCAACGTTTAACGTTAGAACGTTATCTAGTGAGGGAAGTCTAGCTGTATTATTCGAGGAGCTAGAAGGCATTAAATGGGATATAAAAGGCCTGAGTGAGGTTAGGAGGACAGATGAGGCCTATACTGTGCTACAGAATGGACACGTCATTTGCTATCGGGGCTTGGCAGACAGAAGAGAACTGGGAGTAGGGTTCCTAATTCATAGAAACATAGCTGGCAACATAGAGGATTACTATAGCATTAATGAAAGGGTGGTAGGCATTGTAATTAAACTGAATAAAAGATACAAAATGAAGGTAGTACAGGCTTACGCGCCTACATCCAGCCATGATGACGCTTCAGTTGAAAGCTTCTATGAAGACGTGGAATCGGCAATGAGTAAGGTGAAAACACAGTATACTATAGTAATGGGCGACTTTAATGCAAAGGTAGGGAAGAAGCAGGCTGGAGACCAGGCAGTAGGAGATTATGGCATCGGCACTAGAAACGCCAGAGGAGAGCTACTAGTAGAATTCGCAGAACGCAATAATCTGCGTATTTTGAATACCTTCTACCGAAAACGAGAAAACCGCAAGTGGACATGGAGGAGCCCTAATGGCGTAAATAAGAACGAAATAGACTTTATAATGACTGCACACCCAGGAGTCGTGCAGGATGTGGAAGTGGTTGGCAAGGTAAGATGCAGTGACCATAGAATGGTACGGGCTCGAATCCGCCAAGACTTGAAGAAGGAACGACAGAAACTGATACGCATGAAGCCAATCAATGAGCTAGCACTCAGAGGGAAAGTACAGGAATTCAGAGTGTCACTGCAGAACAGGTACTCTGCTCTTAGCGAGGAAACCAACCTTAGCGTAGATACAATGAATGATAATCTGACGAGTATCATCACGGAGTGTGCAGTGGAAGTTGGAGGCAGGGTAGCTAGACAGGACACCGGCAAGCTTTCCCAGGAAACGAAGAACCTAATTAAGAAGCGTCAAATCATGAAAGTGTCAAGTACAACAGACAAAATAGAACTGGCAGAGCTTTCGAAGCTGATTAATAGACGTAAAGTATGCGATGTAAGAAGGTATAACATGGAGAGAATTGAGCACGCTCTGAAAAACGGAGGAAGCGTCAAAGCAGTGAAGAGGAAACTTGGGATAGGCAAAAGGCGGATGTATGCACTAAGGGATAAAGAAGGCAAATTAACTACCAATATGGATAGGATAGTTAAAATAGCGGAGGAATTTCACAGAGATCTGTACAGTAGCCGAGACAACCACGACCTTAATACTATAAGAACTAGCAGTAACCCAGACGACACCCCACCGGTAATGATAGAAGAAGTCAGAAAAGCTTTGGAGAGCATGCACAGAGGCAAAGCTGCTGGTGAGGATCAAGTAACATCAGATCTGCTGAAAGATGGAGGACAGATTGTGTTAGAAAAACTAGCCACTCTATTTACGAGGTGTCTCCTGACGGGAAAAGTACCAGAGTCTTGGAAGAACGCTAACATCATCTTAATACATAAGAAAGGAGATGACAAGGACTTGAAGAATTACAGGCCGATCAGCTTGCTCTCTGTAGTATACAAGCTATTTACAAAGGTAATTGCTAGCAGAGTAAAGAAAACATTAGAATTCAATCAACCAAAGGAACAAGCAGGATTTAGAACAGGCTACTCAACAATTGACCACATTCATACTATCAATCAGGTAATAGAGAAATGCTCAGAGTATAACCAACCACTATACATAGCCTTCATAGATTACGAGAAGGCGTTTGATTCAGTAGAAATATCAGCCGTCATGCAGACACTGCGGAATCAGGGCGTAGATGAAATATATATAAACATTCTGGAAGAAATCTACAGGGGATCAACTGCTACCATAGTGCTTCATAAAAAAAGCAACAGAATACCAATAAAGAAGGGTGTAAGGCAGGGGGACACAATCTCCCCAATGCTATTCACTGCGTGCTTACAGGACGTTTTCAGAAGCCTAGAATGGGAACAGTTAGGGATAAGAGTTAATGGAGAGTACCTCAGTAACCTGCGCTTCGCCGATGACATTGCATTGCTGAGTAACTCAGGGGACGAATTGCAACTCATGATTACGGAGTTAGACAAGGAGAGCAGAAAGGTGGGTCTTAAAATTAATCTGCAGAAAACGAAAGTAATGTACAACAACCTCGGACAGGAGCAGCGCTTTGCGATAGGTAATAGTGCACTTGAAGTTGTAAAAGAATATGTTTACTTAGGGCAGGTAATAACCGCAGAGCCTAACCACGAGATTGAAGTAACCAGAAGAATAAGAATGGGGTGGAGCACATTCGGCAGGCACTCTCAAATTATGACAAGTAGATTGCCACTGTCCCTCAAGAGGAAGGTATATAACAGCTGTATCTTGCCGGTACTTAGCTACGGAGCAGAAACCTGGAGACTCACAAAGAGGGTTCAACTTAAATTGAGGACGACGCAGCGAGCAATGGAAAGAAAAATGGTAGGTGTAACCTTAAGAGACAAGAAGAGAGCAGAGTGGATTAGGGGACAAACAAAACTTAAATTGAGGACGACGCAGCGAGCAATGGAAAGAAAAATGGTAGGTGTTACCTTAAGAGACAAGAAGAGAGCAGAGTGGATTAGGGGACAAACGGGAGTTAAGGATATCATAGCTGCAATAAAGAAGAGGAAATGGACATGGGCCGGGCATGTAGCACGTAGACAGGATAACCGCTGGTCATTAAGGGTCACCAACTGGATTCCCAGAGAAGGGAAGCGGGGTAGGGGGAGACAGAAGGTTAGGTGGGCAGATGAGATTAAGAAGTTTGCGGGTATAAATTGGCAACAGCAAGCACAGGACCGGGTTAACTGGCGGAACATGGGAGAGGCCTTTGTCCTGCAGTGGACGTAGACAGGCTGATGATGATGATGATGATGATGACACTAGGAGATATGAATGCACACATAGAGGATATAAATGGCTATACTGACCCAACAGGCAAAATGATCATGGATATTTGTGAAAGGCATGACGTGTTCATTTGCAACAGTACTGAAAAGTGTGAAGGGCAAATAACATGGGAGGTAGGAAGGCTGCAGTCGACGATAGATTATGCACTGATGTCACATAGGACGTATGATAGGCTCAGGGTAATACATATAGATGAATGCGGCTACAGAAGTCTGGGTAGGGATCACAAACGCATCAAGCTAAGTTTTGGAAGAGCAATGAAAGTGGGAAGGAGACAAGATGAGCAACTACATTCAGAAAGGCAAAAAAATAGGTACTAAACAAATTGAGAAAGTAATCGCTGAGGATAATAAAACAGCGTGGACGTACACGAAGCTAATTCAACTGTTTGAGCTAGAGCTTGCTAAGGCACGTGACAAGTCACCCCGGAAAAGAAGACACAAACCCAAAAGTTGGTGGGATGAGGAAGTCAAGAGAGCCATAGCAAAACGTCAGGAAGCCTCTACGGAACACATACATGCTAAGCAGCGGGATTGATTTGATTTGATATGTTGGGTTTAACGTCCCAAAACCACTATATGATTATGTGAGAGACGCCGTAGTGGAGGGCTCCGGAAATTTAGACCACCTGGGGTTCTTTAACGTGCACCCAAATCTGAGCACACGGGCCTACAACATTTCCGCCTCCATCGGAAATGCAGCCGCCGCAGCCGGGATTCGAACCCGCGCCCTGCGGGTCAGCAGCCGAGTACCTTAGCCACTAGACCACCGCGGCGGGGCGCTAAGCAGCGGGGTGAACCGACAGATGATGTTGATAGAAAATGGGTTATCTTTCTAAGTTGTAGAAGGGAAGCATTCCATCTGATCAATGAAACGACTAAAAAAAAGGGGGGGGGGGCTCAGTGGCTGGCAGAAGTACATGGAAAGGATAGAAAGGCAGCTGCTAAATTTTATAACCATCTAAACTCCCTAAGAAATGAGACTAGCCTAGAGCAGGGGAACTACAGCTCAAGGATGAATAAAAGGTGTTAAGCTAGAAGGGGACGAAGCTATTGAATATCTAAGAGCAAGGGTGACAGAAAAATTTCAACAAGGAAGTGCCTTATGCATTTTAATAGACAAGGATGGATCAAGTGGTGCAGTGACTTCATTTTTACGTGAGTGGGAAAGGGATGAGAAGATGGTTGCTAGTAGTACATCAACAGGCCCTGACGGCATCCCGATTACGGTGATAACGGAATTAGGTTCCAAGTCTGAGCAGACTTTGAGAGAGGCAGCGAGAAAAACAATAAGGGATGGTGAAGTCCCTGATAGATGGAAACTTAGCAGAATGAGCATGATCTATAAAGGAAAGGGGGACAAAGCTGACATAAACAAATATATCGTCCAATAACAGTGACATCAGTGGTTTACGGGCTGGTTATGCAGATTATAAAGGAAAGACTGCAGGCATGGATACAGGATGAGAGGGTGCTGGGGGAACTGCAAAATAGGTTTCGAAATTATAGGGTATTGGAAGACAATCTGTTCTCACTGACGCAGTGCATCGAAATCGCAGAAAAGAAACACAGACCTCAGTGGCTAGCATTTTTGGATATCAAGGGAGCGTACGATAGCGTGGTTCAAGGGGTCTTGTGGGGAATACTGGACACACTGGGGGTGGAAGATGGAGTAACTAAGCTTTTAAAGGATATCTATAAAAGTAACAAGATAGTTGTAAAATGGGAAAAACAGGTATCCGAGCCAACAGAAATAAAACAGGGGCTTAGGCAGGGGTGGCCTCTGTCACCTTTGTTATTCATGATGTACTTACAAAGATTACAGGCCAAATTAGAGGGGAGTGGACTTGGCTTCAACCTCTCTTTCGTCAAACAAGGAAAAATCATTGAACAGGCACTGCCAGCATTGATGTACGCAGATGGTATAGTGCTAATGGCCGACAACAAAGAATATTTGCAGAGATTGATGGACATTTGCTGTAATGTGGGAGTTAAGTTAGATTTGAGGTTCAGTAAGGAAAAATCAGAGCAGTCATGATTTTTAATGACAATGAAGGTAGTGAGCTTACGATACAGGAAGTCACGTTAGAGATAACGAATAAATACAATATATGGGCGTATGGATAAGCAATGGGACCGAGTACCTAAGGGAACACGACATATACGTAACGGCTAAAGGTAACAGGAATGCAGCGGCGATGAAAATAGGGCACTGTGAAATTACAATGAGTATGATGTTGTGATGGGAATATGAAGAGGGGTCCTGGTTCCTGGTCTGACTATCGGCATTGTGGTTTTATGCATGAGATCAGAGGTCCAAGCAAGATTAGAGATTAAGCAACGTAGAATAGGTAGGCTTGCTTTAGGAGCTCACGGGAATACACCAAATCAGAGAGTACAAGGTTATATGGGATGGACATCATTTGAAGGCAGGGGAACTAGGAGCATGATAAAATTTTAGAAGCGGTTGAGAGAAATTGGGGAGGAGCGTTGGGCTAGGAAAGTTTTCAGCTACTTGAATGTCGATACAAAGTGGAGGAAGCGAAGCAAAAATTGACGGGTAAATACTCAGAAAAGAGCAGGGGGCCAAACCAAAAGAACTATCGGTTAAGGAGAAGGTGAAGGAAATGGAGACCGATATGTCCGTGGAGAATTGGCATGATTAAGAAGTCCGCACTAGAGATCTGTCAAGCTTGTAAGTAAAAAGTTGCCAAGGAAAGGAATACTCGGGGTAGTTCTCTACTGTTTGAGGCCAGGACGGTATTATTGCGAACCAAGACATATCGAGCCAAATACGAAGGGGTAGACATTATATGCAGTGCGTGTGGAAATGAGGAGGAAACTGCCGAACGCTTGATGATGTTCTGTAAAGGGCTTCACCCTATAGTTCAGGATGATGGCACAGAGTTCTTCAAAGCACCGGGGTTTAGCGACAGGGAGGGCAATATAGATTTTAAGTGGGTAGAATTAACTAAGAAGACATTATCTGATTGGTGGCTAAAATTAAGGCACGAGTGAAAATTAAACCCTTTACTGCAAAGTACCATCCTCAACTTCACTATTTAAAGGAAAAAAAAAAGATACATCTAGTGTTTGGTTCACTAAGTATTACGGCTAGGTGGCGTTAGCCGTCGCTCGATCTAAAGGGTACAACTATCAGTTAAAGCGCACGAAAACAGACCTGTCTGTTTTCGCGCGCTTTAATTGATAGTTATACCACGCATATCCAACTAGCCCAACTTTGAATTCTGTTGCTAAAGGGTACATGCATATCAATCCATTCATCCACCGCCTTGCACGTGCACCGGTGACGTCACGCTGTGACGTACTCCGGTAGATGTCTATAGACAGTCTATCTTTGCGATGTCCGTCTTTCGTAGCTGAAGGAAAGGGCATGATCTACAAAGTATGCCTATATTGTTTGTTTGTATCCTCTAATCCATGGCTCGTACCCACTCTTGGGGATTGGCCAAGAGAACATATAGTCTCATATAGACGATAACTGCATTATTTTGTTTTGTTTCCCTGGGATGCCTATATTAGCTAGCATGCTTCTTTTTTTTCGAATCCGAAATTGGTGCCAGTAATGCGTTGTATCCGTCCTGTGACATGGGGAGATGTGCTATTCAGCCTCTTCAACCTTTTGTGCAACTGTTTTTCTCTTTAGGAAGGGCCCCAATATCCTAATGATCTGGACTATCGACGCTACCTCTCTGTTTAGTATACGATCTGTAGTACACTTTTGACAGCTGGTGTTGTTTTGCGAGCAAACAGTTGTGACTTCCCGGAGGAGCCTTTTAGTCCATTGCCATACACACAGGCTTGTACAGTGTTGGCTGCTTCTTGTAGTACTCGTCTGACGGCCTAGTCATTACCTTGTCTTCTCCAAATAGTCACATCGACATCGCCCGCGTAGATGTCGCCCGCGTAGATGGTCACATCGCCTGCGTTGACCACCCGCGCAGAGCTTGTCAAGTTGTTTGGACAGATTCCTCATCGCACATATGAAAAGAAATGGGGATAGGACTGCACCCTGGCGCTTATCTCTAGCACCAAGCTTGCGCAGGGGCTGTTGATGCCTCTGATGCTGAAGGTGGCAGTCCGGACCCCCCCCCAAAAATCGATGATGTACAGTGTCAATTTTTATGAAAGGAAACACGGGAGCGCGCGGCCAGCGCACTCCGGCGGCTTCTGGCAGCGCCTTCAAGCGGGAGCAAGAGCAATCACAGTTTCTTCTGGCGTCATCTCGCGGCGGGCAATAATTCGTAAAGTACTGTAAAATGCAGCATCATAATTCTTCTGCCCTGGTTTCGGTGGACGTACTCACAGGCAGTGGAGAAATATTTGGTTTTGTGCGTATAGTTTCGACATGACTTGAGCAGTTCATTTCATTTCATTCATTTCATTTATTGATACTGTCAGCCCTTTGCGGGCTATTACAGGAGTGGAGTTGATACATATAAAACAGAAATGTGCATAAGAGAAATATAAGAAAAAGAACCTTCTCTACTGGAACACATCATTTCAGAGCACATACAACAAATATATCATAATGGCTAAGCATACAATTTAAACAGAGAAGTTAGTGAAAAAATAAGAAAAGAGAGCATCACTTCCGAAATACACATCATATTTTGCGCTTAATAAAACACGTAATAAATATCATAGCCTAGTTACAAAGCCCGTAATTCACACATATTCACAATCTTAGCGCATGGTATCAGAGTGCACGATATCTTTTATTGCTTCTAAAAAGTCAGTAAGCGATTTAATTTTCAGAACCGAATCTGGTAAGGAATTCCACTGCTGAATCGCCCTGGGGAAGAAGCTGTGCCTGAAACAGTCATTATGAACTTTGGGGGGTGGTATGTACATACTGTGTCTGTGTCTTGACATTTCTTGTGTTTTGATTTCAAAGTACCTGTCGTAGCTTATTTTAACGTGATTATGAACTATTATGAAAAGGAATTTCAGCCTTTCATATTCGGTGCGTTTTTGTAGAGGTAAGAGCTCTGCAAGTTTGCATAATTCGGTAGGTGAATGGAAACGACGGTAATTGTTAAATATAAACCTAGAACTAAGTCGCTGTATTTTGTCGAGTTTCAAACAGTTAGCTTGGGTATAGGGATCCTACACTACTTTAGCATATTCGATTATGGGTCTTAGCAAAGTTTTATATGCTAAAGTTTTCACTTCGGGAGAGGCACAGAGGAGGTTACGTCTCAGGCCCCATAACATCATGTTAGCTTTGGAACAAAGTTCCTCAACATGAAGATTCCAACGCAAGTCGGGTGTAAATATGAGACCTAGGTATTTATATTGCTTAGCCTGAGCAAGTTCGTGACCGTTAATACTGTACGGATAACTAAGAATGTTCTGTTTTCTGGAAATGGACATAAAAACAGTTTTTGTTTGGTTAAGCTGCATTTGCCACTGATCGCACCAGTTTTTAATTCTCTCTAAGTGAAGATTAAGTTCGGCCTGGTCACTCGGTGACTGTACATTTCTGTATAGTATGCAATCGTCAGCAAACATTCTTATTTGGGTAGTAATATTTCTTGGCAGATCGTTTATGAACACCAGGAACAAGAGGGGCCCCAAGACACTACCCGCTGGGGCACCCCAGATACCACAGGCGATAAACCAGATTGGTGGTGCCCTAGTTGGACATATTGTTCTCGGCATGCAAGATAGGAACTGAACCACCGGGTGAGGGCAGAATTTTTAAAGGTACTATTGATTTTAAGTAAGATCTTGTTGTGCGACACCTTATCGAATGCCTTTGCGAAGTAACTGTTGTGTACACATGCCAGAATAAAGTATTATTATTATTATCATTAAGTCTAAAATAATTGTGTCAGTTTGACCACGGGTATTAACTGTGCTAGATAAGTCATGTACGCTCAATAAGCTGAGTAACGATGGATAACCGTTTCCAAAAACCATGCTGGCAGGAAACAAATTATGTTCATCGAGATAGGTTAGCAGGGGCTTTGATACACTGTGCTCTAATACTTTTGAACAGGTGCTTGTAAGCGATATAGGTCGGTAGTTGATAGAGTGAAATGCGGAACCACCTTTGTGTATGGGCACGATTTTTGCACGTTTCCAAGCACTTGGAAAAGAGCCACTATTAACGTATGATTAAAAAATTAATGTTAAAAATTTCGATGACTGACCAGCAGTTCAACCAGCATTTAGAGCAGTACATCGAACCAGCGAAAATAGAGATGGCAAATATTACAGACTAGATAACAGACACTTTACAAAAAAAATGTGTCATGTCCCTCAATGGGACGTCTTTCTGGGTGTCATTTCCAGCAGTTCCTTGTAAACAACTACGGCTCGTTTTAGGTTGAAACTGGATGGTTTCGTGCGCAGTTTCGACATGATAACATTTATTATCTGAGTGAAGAATTGATAGCTGACGGCAGGGGCTATGTCAGACTCTTCTCCTTTCATGCAATACCGAAACTAAGGCATCCCCCTAGTTTAACCTTGCTTGTACAACAAACATGCGACAGACCGATGCCTCACACTGCAGGCGCTATAGCCCAGGCAAGGTAGAACCTATGCCACTCGCATACACACACATACTACAGCAGTACAGAATATCTCGTAGAACCTCCTCTCCAAAACACAGGATGGTAACCTGCGAAGATATCATGATATAGGCTACGAGGCTCTGTCTTTCAAACTTCTAAGGTAATAATCAAGCATATGTGGTAGGCTGAGCATAACAGCGCTCATGAACCTTGTCATCAGTTAAACAGCTAGGTTACTATATTTTTCCTTTTTTTAGGAAAGTGCACATTGTGTCGCATCAATATTTTTTACAAGATGGACTCAAAAGCGGAGGTACTCTTGAGGATTTTTATCGAACATTTGTTACATTGGGCACGAAAGATGAATTTCGGGTGACAATAAACGAATGCACAAATGTTCAAAATCAAGAAAGGGTGAGACATTGCTTTTAGCTACTCACACATCTGGATTGCTTTGTAGGTGACTTTTTCGTCTCACATGTTACAAGATGAGTCTTAACTTCCGCAGCTCGGATTCGATGGTTGACTTAGTTTCTTCTGATCTTTCAATTCCTTCATAACGTTGAAAAAAGCACACTTTTCATGTCGCGCAATCATAAAAATAGCAACAATATCACTCGTATTTGAGGAATAAAGTAGTCTTACCGCAATTTTGTCAAATTTTACTAGATTTTGCGTGTTAAGAAGACAATTATAAAACGACATTTTCACAAGGTTTCCCAATAGTTTTCTCGTCTGAATGAACGCCTACACTAATACGACGACAGCAAAGTAGTATGCGTGGGCAATATTATGTCGGCTAAACTATAGACAACATTAAACGATAACAACAAACATTATGCATTAAATTATGATAAGCGTATATACTAACACTTATGAAGATGATATGAACTCATGGAGACGAGCTGTCGTTAAAGACATTATTTACAAAATCTTCAGCGGGGCACACAATGCATAGTGAAACTGCCACATTAGGAATTGGCAGACCACGGCGATCACAATGAACCAGGAAAAGTACAGGTGTCGAGTATTGCAATCTATCAATAATTGGCACTTTACAAAAAAAGCGTGTCATGTTCCTCGGTGAGACGTCTTCCTGGGCGTCGTCGTCTCTGGCAGTTCGTTGGAGGGCAACTCCGTCTTGTTTTCGGTTGAAACTGAAAAAAAAAAACGAGAAACATATTTATGTTTTATTTGTGTCTCTTGTTTACCTTGAAGTATTTTTTGTGGTTGTGTTTGTGTGAACCATAGAATGTACATGTTCTTTCAACGTCATCTCATATCCATGTTCATGTAAATGACGTCTGTTTTGTCATCATCGTCAGAGTATGTCTAAGAAGGAAATGTTCTGTTGAGTGTTATTCACGTTTGTGGCAATAAATTTTTTCTAAACAGCATTGGTCATGCCCTTAGGAATTTTTATAATAGTCCATCACTTCGAGGAATAACAATTAACAATAAGATCTGGAGTTTTACGGTGAGAAAACTACACGATATGATTACGAGCGACGCCATGCACGACAGATTTTACGAAATGAGACGTGTGACGAAATTTTACGAATTACGTATAGACGTGGACAGAAGCGCTTGTCCCTGTCTATCCTGTCCACGTCTATACTATAGTGCGCTCTCATTTCAAGCAATCATGCATCACCAACTCACCGAATCAATCATATAGCCACAACAGAATGCTTCGGAAACTTCTGCGACCTGGTGATCTTTAACGGGCAGTGACCTCGCGCAGTGCGGACCTTTGAAATTTCGCCTCCGGTGAAATGCGACCACCGCGATTTCGAAGAGAGTACGAATAGGCTGCTGGCTTTCAGTATGCGCATTCGGCATATGAAGTTACTGTTCTTATTTTTGAGCATGTCCCGTGGCTTTATGCTTCCTGCCTGTTATTAATTTTTGCACTCATTTTCTTGGCCCGTAATATTACGTCAGCTATTGTGGTTCGTAAATAATCTTTCAGACAACGAAATACTTTTTAAGAAATATGAACAGCAACATTGCGCCATGTCTTTATCGTCGTCGTTTACTTTTTTTCAATTTGATTTCCTTTAATTTGTCTGAAAAAGATGAATAAAGTGAGCTTTAGGAAAACCAGGATCAGCAACCATCAGCGACAATTGCCTCTGAATTGCATCTGTTAAGGTTACATGCTCAATGAGATATTAATTGAACAAATAGTTAACCTGTTCATGCCAAAACTGTGAAAACTCAATTTGCCGTTAGCAGCTGTGAAAACACACCTGTGGTCGTTTCCACGATGACAGCCCTCTGTCTGGATGCTTCAACGTCACCAGGTGTTCCCATGAGCCTCTCTGTGAAAGCCATTAAGACTTCCAGCTATAGTCATTCTGCAAATTCGACTTTACTTGCTGTAAGATGCTCTACGACTGCATTTTATCATTGCCATATTCGTATAAAACATGTGTTTTTTATGGTTGTTTTCCTCTTCTCCGGCAGCTAAGCACACAAGGTATCTGTGAGTTACCTTCCCGCGTGAAAGGAGACACCAAAGCGTGAAGTAAAAAAAGCTAATCTAAAGGGAACCTAACTAAAGACATAGTGGTCTCAATGTGGCACTAGCACCGGTTTCTGGATTAACTTGAGAAAGGTTGTTGCCTCGATACGTCAGGCGTTCACGATCCTTTACCACAGCGAGCCCTATCCAATGTTTCTGAGATGTAAAATGTCTCTAATTTTTTTCACTAGGTTATATGACCCCAATTATAACTTCTGACATATTTTGATGCCCACTGTACTATGTAAAGCCCTTATTTTAACCAATTTACTCGCCTTTATATACTTTATACATTTCTATTGAGGTTTTTGGACAACTAAACTGACGCTTAACGGGGCGGTCTGGAAGGCAGCAAGGAGTGTTACTCGGTATTGGAGCCACTTAAAATAAACCGATTCATAGTAGAACTTAAAATCAGGAATGATCATGGCGTCAAGCAGCCACTTTTCATCCCAACACAACTCTTATTGAAGCACAACCTCTTCACTTGATCTCACTACTGTGCTTACAAAAGTTGGTTGGCCCATTCTATGACCTCACCCCCCCCCACCCCCTCCCCGCTCCAGCCTCGGCTGCTCTCGGTTCACCGGCTTGTTCACATCCTCTAAGCCGATTGGCTTTCACATCTTCCTCGTTGCAAGTTGAGAGTAGTTCAATAACATTCTGCCCTGGTACTTGTTATACTTGCAGAAAACAGCAAGGCTAAACAAACTTACTATTACAAGATCACTTGCTAAGACGTACTACTTCTCCTGACTTTTGTTTTGTAATGTGACACTTCTTAACTCCTAGTTTCTTCGTTCTCCGAGGTCGTCTCTAGAAATTCGCTAATCAAAATCTCAAAGAAATTGACAGGAACGGAGAGATGAAAGTTTGTGATGAAAAAATCCATAGACAGTGTTTGTGGGGTCGGGCCAATGTTCCGACAAGATGATTCGTCTTCTTCAAGGCTAGAGCTATAGCCTTGTTCGTTCTAGCCTTGAATTAGTTGCAGCCTTGAAGACGACGTGCCCACTTGTCGAAAGGTCGGCTACAGCACACAACCACCGGACTCCTGTTTACGTATTTTCTAGTATGTTAGCGCCAACGGGTGAAGAAGCCAACGTAGTGCCACGATCGTCGCAACCATCATGCTTAAAGCCCAGAGCAATTCACCGAAAAAAGGAAGCCGATTACAGCGGCAATCAGTTCGAAGCCGTACGCAACGCATTAATACAAATCAGACGCGGTGTTTAGTATACCTTTCGAAGAACTCTATGTCCACCCTGAAGTGAGGACGTGCGCATTCCTGCTAATTATATGTGAACAATCCTACAGGTTTGATTATGATGTTCTGTTTGAGATTTTTCGCAGGTTTTCCCAACCAATATTCTGTTGTTAAACGAAATTCACTGCAAGGGAATTCACCTGGCATTATCATCATCGCACCGACGCAAAAAATGACGAGAATGAGGGCGGCGAAGAAGACCATGTACGGCACGGACGAAAGCTCCAGGCCGCGCTGCTTTGTCACCCTGCGTTAAAAAAATCGAGAACCTAGAATTTTCTTTGTACAGATTTGTAGGCAGTCTCATTGAGTGTTATCATTCCAGCTTGTCTCTGTGTATACAGCATACCTTGATTTTGATGTATATGCTAAAGCGTTATCGTAGGGCACGTCAACTCTTTCAGGTTTCGTGAGGAACTTCTCTTAAGTAGATCGAAGTTTATACGCAGACAGTATCATTACTCTGGTGGCTAGAAGCCGGTGTTATATCTGCTACATAGTCTCGAAAGTACATTTCCGCCATAATTCACCGTTTGCATTCCAGGTATTATATTTTCTTCAATGAAAAATTGCGACCCGATTGCCGGGGCTTCGGTTACCCATGTATATGAAAGATTCGAATGCACTGCGCCTAAATTGGGAGATTTCTCGACATTGACTGAACATTAAACAGTTTAAGAATAGGGTTCGTTGTTCTTAAAGTTATATAGCGTTTAATGCTACCACGAACGTGTCAAAGGCTATCCTCTTGAGTAGCCACAGTTAGTTACGTGGATTGCGCATAGTATCTAAGCAACGCAAACGATTTGAGCCCCAGTACATAACTGTATATCAAAACAGTGCGCAACTGTGGATTACAGTATGCGATTGCGGTAAGATCACGGAAAGTGTACCACCGGTTCCCTGTCTATAGCATCGTATTTTGTAATGGATGTCTTGTACAACCCTTAGTTTCAAATTGCCTACAGGATGCGATGGTTCTGGTCGTCCTCCGATAAGGCACACAGTCCGTGGAACTGGCCGCCTACGGCATCGTTTAGGTTGTGCCCTTCCTGGTTCGATCTGATGCTGCCAACGCTGCGCTGCCAGGAACCGGTGCTGCCTCGACGCGATTTCCGACTTTCCTGCAGTGAATCGATTGATATTGGATAGGCTTAAGTCACGATCAGAAATAGCCAGAAATTTAAAAAAAGCCAAAGTCGCGAACAAGATACTAAATTTGTGAAAAGAAAACCGGTAAATGTCACAGGATCAAATCGAGTCTGCATGATTGAGGGATAAGTGTAGATGTGCACAAAATGTAGAAGCAACCGGCTATACTTGCATCACGTGCAATATATACGTCATCAGGACTTCTAAGACTGTGTCCTCCGAAAGCAAAATAAAGATTACGGCACACATAACGTTAAGAAAATTCTGTATACGTAATACAAATACGCCAGATATGTTCTCCCGTGCCAGAAGCGCCAATACTGATGTTTTTGCGTCTATTTAGGGTTTGCATGTACTGAAAAATAAAAAAAAGGCTTGTGTGAGTGACGTCAAGAGAAGAATGGATGAACCTTGGTCAATTAGGGCATTTCAATGGGCACCACGAGATGGCAAGGCCCACCAAGGACGGCGGTGAAGCGATAGAATGAAGAAACTTGGAGGTTTAATGCACGGTGTGAAGCGGTGTTATGGTATAAGCGGGTAATAGAGAGTTGTAATGGTGAAATTTGGTGTAAAATGTAATCAGCTTTCGTATAACACGTTGTTTGCAATCATTGGGAAAGGCCTTCATCCTGCAGTAGAATGAAGAAGAAGAAGAAGAAGAAGAAGGCGGCTGCATTTCCGATGGAGGCGGACATGTTGTAGGCCCGTGTGCTCAGATTTGGGTGCACGTTAAAGAACCCCAGGTGGTCAAAATTTCCGGAGCCTTCCACTACGGCGTCTCTCATAATCATATCGTGGTTTTGGGACGTTAAACCCCACAAATCAAATCAAGAAGAAGAAGAAGAAGAAGAAGAAGAAGAAGAAGAAGAAGAAGAAGAAGAAGAAGAAGAAGAAGAAGAAGAAGAAAAAGAAGAAGAAGAAGAAGAAGAAGAAGAAGAAGAAGAAGAAGGAGAAGAAGAAGAAGAAGAAGAAGAAGAAGAAGAAGAAGAAGAGTTGAAGCACCTGTGATGAACGCCGTGCAACGCCGCCATTTCCCTGCGATTGGACGCGCACTCTTTCTTGGCAACGCTGTGGGCTTGGCCTCGAGAGTGGGTCGGTACGAGACCGTTGGCTGCCTTCGCACTCCGGTTCCGGCACTCCGATACCCTCGATTGTAGCGCCGGCGGTGGCGGCGGCCGTTTGGAGCACCTGAGGCGCGCCCACTACCGCGGGTGGCATCGCAAAAGGCGGCCGGATCCAGAAACCACTGTGATCCAGTACCAGAGATTCGTGGCCGACACCGTCCGTGCCGGCGAAGATCTCCGGTTCCATGGTGGTGCCTACTGTCCTGCGAGACCGAATAGACAGCACCAGTGACTTTGTCATCCTAAGCGGTCATGTCGACGTTGACGATAACTAGACATGCACAGGAAATTGTCTCAATCAGGATCATTTATTAATTTTTTTCACAATTCACGCCTGAAAATTAAACCTATTATAGTGAATGTTCTGAACTATTATAGTGAACAATCTGATATGTCGGGTCGTATAATCATCGTTATAAAGTTGAGGCCCCGTTTGGTCATGCCAACTTTCTTTTCGATGCTTTCGAACAAAAGACGGCCAAAGCGAAAAAAAAATTAGAAGTGCCTGCCCACCTCCATCGTCCCCACTTCAAGTGCTTGTTTGAACTAGCCGCTAACACACACACACACACACACACACACACACACACACACACCAATATATATATATATATATATATATATATATATATATATATATATATATATATATATATATATATATATATATATATATATATATATATATATATATATATATATATATATATATATATATATATATATATATATATATATATTGTAGTGGGGAATTCCAATGACCAGTGGGACCATCCCTGAGTGCGAAGCGCGAGCGTGTGCGCGAGCTGTAGACACTGGACTGCTCGAGTCCGTACCGGCTGTCTGCCTACTACATGGCGTCGCTATTTAACTCCCTTGCAATATACATATATATATATATATATATATATATATATATATATATATATTGTTTTAGCGATCACTCCCTTTTGTAACGCCTCCTGGCAGCCTAAATAAGTAAATACATTTGGCCCCACTGCAGTGGCATAGCAGTGCAAACCATCTGTGGTATAAAATCACAGCTCGTGTCAAGCAGACGAAGCCGTTTGGTAGAACTATGGAGTATACAGGGAGATCAACTAACAGAACAATGAAAGTATTCGGGAATGAAATACAATGCAGGATGGGGCGTCGCCATCATAAGAAAATATAGAATTGGTGTAAATGTGACTTGTTGCTGAATCGTTTGCTGTTATATTCATAGTGTTTCAATCAACCCACAGCCGTCCAGAGTAGTAAGTCTAAACACTGGCGTGCCACCTTCGATAGCTCTATCCATCCTCTCGCCAAGTTCAAATAATTGTTGGCATTGTGAACAAGCAGGCCCTGAAATGCAATGTTCTTGACTGTTTTCTCATAATCCACCTCAGAGAGGAAGAGACAAAGGAAGAAGAGGAAGGCTGATAGACGTGCTTCCAGACCTGCTTCCAGGAAATCAATGGTAGTGGCAACAGTAAGCGAATCACCACTCGGTTTTTCCACGCCAAAATAAGCCTATTGGCGTGGAAACTAAGTGGAACCATATTTGCGTTAGACAAACCTCACATCGAATTGTTGCTACGCGTATCGTGTGTCAGTGATACCTGGTTGCGGAAACCGCCTCAGTAGAAGTGCCCCTTGAGGTCCAGGAAGTGACGGATCTCCTGCACCGGTAACAGTCGCGTTGACTCCTGGGCCACACCAGCCCCGAATTCACAGTTGGCAGCACGTCCAGACGATGCTGAGCACGTGGAGACAGTGACCGAGGCGACCTGCAGTGGTAGCGTGGTGCAGCTGCGCGACCAGGTCGCCTTGGCATACCACGTGATCGTGCCCATCCAATCGGAGGAAGCGCGTGAAGGCCGCAAGGGCGTGGTGGCAACGGTGGTCGATTCGGACTGATCGGCCATCCGGGAGGCTCGAGCGGTTGCTGCATGGACGTGATAGGAGAGATAGTCAGAATTCGTGTCACACGAAAATGCGTTGAACGAGGTAATAGCGCATATTCATCACGAAGAAATTCACGGCAATCTGACAACATATATGTCGTCATATCATCCTTACTGAATATATATGTTGTTATTACCCAGGATTCTCTGTCCCTTTTTTTTTTCTTTTACAGTACAAGCTGTATATCGCTAGGAGAAACGAAAGACCGTTTGACAACGGTGTCACGAGTAGTTTTCATTGGCTGTGCTATCAGTTACGTAGTTTTCACCGTCATACGCAAGCACGCGCCCCATTGGCTGCGTTGTGAGTGACGTCGTCCATCCCGTCGCAGCACGGCGCCAAGCACACCCGCTTCTACTGAGAGTTTCCACATGGGTAAGCCACGGACAACTCTAGAAGTGCGCCGACAGTGGGAATGTGAGAGAGCTCTCAATCACCGTGCTGATGGCGCAGTCCGGATACAAAAGCAGGCACGGGAGGCCAACTGCTGGTAGCAACTGCTTACCGATGATGCGGCGACCTTCCGCTAAATGGCGAACGCGAATACAACCACCGGTGGCGTGCGGATCCTGTAAACTAGTTAGCTCGCGACGTTAAACGCTTGCAACAACGCCATGCCAACAACGCCATGCCAAACAAGCGGCGTTGCAGCATCAACGTGATGTTGGCCGGAGCACGTTCAGCGGAAGTTTCACCAGCAACACTTTGGCTTCGGCTGCGACGTCTGTGACCGCCACTGGTTCGAGAACAACCAGTGCATTCAACCGATCATTAAACTCCTCCATGACTGATAATGCGAGGCACAATGTGCGGCATGTGAAATAAAAACTGTGGTAAACCTAAGCCGAACGTTTGTTTATGCTTATTAAGAAACACGAAAATGTAACCAATAATTGTGAAAGGCTTCAGTGCAGCGTTGGGTTGAACCCACAGCTAAACAACGGGGCCGCCTGTTTCAGCTTTTGCTGGTTAACCATTTGTACGGAATGCTTGGGCGGTGATATCGTTTTCTTTTTGTTTTTGCAAATGACAAGTACTGGCATCGGCAATAACGTGGTGTGACGTCACTGACTAAACATTTCAAAACTAACACGTCAAGGATGACGAGTCTTTTATGATGAAGATATATGTCCGCCTATCGGAAAGCTGATTAGCCTGTCTGAGGCACTTACTCCTGCTCCAATGAGCTTTACACAATGTATATCTTGCAGAGCACAATTAAAGAACGAGGCAGAAACTCCCTTCCGCAAAGCTGCCTTAAAATATTGCTTGAAATATCATGTTTCTTGGGACAACGCCGAAATCCAGTGAATAAATATTTGTGAAGATTCACTCTTTATAAATAAGTCCTAAATCGTCGCTATCACTTGACAAAGCGTGGTCTCATTCTCGGTGCTCGTCGTAAATGTGAAGGTAGCTGGAACGTACCCTGAAGAACACAATGCCGAGAAGACCCCTGACTTGCTTTTTGGTCAGCGGGGTGTGCCTCTGTCCTGCATTTAAACGTGTCCGACTCTTTTTCGGGTCCTCCTCTTCTTTCTTGGACGGATCATTCTTCTCTTCATCAGCTGCACACGCGACGTACGCAGTGCATATTAAGGCACAACAGCTTTAGGCGCGTAAAGCAGGCTGCTATGAAATTTCTGTTCTTTTTGTTTTATCGTGATCGCATAAACGTAAATGAACACGCGCACTTGAAACCGCGGCATCGTCATTCCCGTTTCGTGATAAACACATCGAGCAACACGTCACACGCAGCAACACATTCGAATTTTGATTTTTTTCCCCTGCTTCTGTTGAAACGCGAAGTGCTTTGCCCTGGGAGATTATCGACATGGATAATCTAGAAAGCTCTGTGGAAAGTGCATAACTATTTTTTACGCTGTCGTGTAGTTATGTGCTTATTCTTCATTCTTTAACTTTTGCTTAAAAGGCTGTTGAATTCTTCGTTGTATCAATTGTCATTGGGATTGTTGTATCAGTTATCGCGTGCAATTGGATCTATTGTGTACATTGCACTAATCATGTGTTTTTTTTTAGATCCCCTCCATCTAGCGGCCTGTGAAAAGCCCCCCCCCCCCCGCCCCTCTAATGATAGTACACAAATAAAAACAAAATAAAATAAGTATATTGCTCCCCTCAAAGATTTCCCGCTCTTTTTCAATGAGAAAGAAATTGTGACGATCCCCCACGGTGATCTAGTGATTGCGGTACTATAGAATGCCGACCCGCAGATTACGGGATCGAATCACGGTCGCGGTATCCACCTTTTCGATGGAGGCTGAAACGCGTGACACCCGTGTTCATGTTCAAAACAGAGGTAGTGAAAATTTTCGGAGGCCTCCACTACAGAATCCCTGATATTCATATCGTGGGGTTGGCAGTTAATAAAGGGGAACTCCGGATTATCCGACCATACTTAAATAATGCTGTTTTCAAATAGTATTGACAGTCCTGCAACAGCTATGGTGGTTAATTTTGCCCAGCAGCACTTTGGCTTCGGCTGCGACGTATGTGACCGCCAGTGGTTCGAGAACAACCAATGCATTCAACCGATCATTAAACTCCTCTATGGCTGTTCATGCGAGGCACAATGTGCGGCATGTGAAATAAACACTATGGTTTCAATTATGCAATGAACGAGAAGTCAAAACAGAAACCAACACAGGTAGCTGTTCCACCCTCAATGATGGGTATCGGATGACGTCACGAGAATCCATCTCCTATGACGTCACGAAATCCGCTACACCCCGCCACGGCTGGCCGGGGTGTAAACACAGCTCTCGTGCCTCCTCTGACGCGCGAAAAGCAAGTTGGCGATGTCATCCGACGCGGAATACAGCTGTGACAGGTCGTCTGAACTTATCGGCGACTAGTTCAGCGAGGATTGCAGCTAGCATCTGAGCGTGGAAGCATCGCCTTTTGATTTCGACCCCCGGCGCCTGAAGCGCCTGACGTGCCCCGAATCGATCTCTTCGTTGCTAAACATTTAGGACCCGACATCAACGACGAACAACACGTTGTACGCAGCTGACAAAATGGAACTGTGCTCATCGCCTCGTAGAAGAAAGAACGTGCTGCATCCGTCCGCTTGGAAATGCGCGCTTTTCGAAAAAAAAATAGTAGGTGCTTACGTCACATAAACAGGGTGGCCCGCTTTAGCAAGTGTGATTCCAGAATCGGCGACCAATTTTAAATTTTTAAAATTTTTTAATGTTGTGTGACTTACGGTTGTATAATTTGGCACTTATCACCATGGTGCCGACGACAACACATGTTAAAAGTTTTAATGAAATCGGTGGATATGGGAAAAAAAAAACGCCGGAGTTGCCCTTTAAACGTCAACAATTATTATTTTTGGAAAATTGCAACGTTGCGAGATTTAGCTGTGTGACAGTATATGAATAGGTGACGTAAGATTTGAAACGTTAGTTATCAAAATGAAATAGGTCTACTAATGATTTAAAGTCATATGCACATCATCGTACCGTATCATGCACTTCGTTGCAATAAAACTTGCATATCTGCTATATCGGCCCCTCCACGGTGGTCTAGTGTGGCTGAGGTACTCGGCTGCTGACCCGCAGGTCACGGGATTGAATCCCGGCTACGGCGACTGCATTTTAGATGGAGGCGAAAATGCTGTAGGACCGTGTGCTCAGAATTGGTTGCACGTTAAAGAACCCCAGGTGGTCGAAATTTCCGGAGTCCTCCACTACGGCATCTCTCATAAACGTATGGTGGTTTTGGGACGCTAAACCCCACATATAAATCAAGATTGCTATATCATGAGTGTCGAGTTCACGTCGGACCATGAGCTACCATTTACATACCAGTGTAGTCGGTCTGCTTGGGAACCCCACAATATGGGCTCAACCACTAAATTCACACAAGCTCGTCGATCGACCTCACATAAAGTTTAGCTCATAGTGAAAAGTCAGGCATACGCTCGTACTCGCTGACTGCTACGGATGAAGTCGATTCAAACCGTTTGTGGGATCTGCCGGGATATTTCTGAACGAAACGCATCGCTCACACTTTAGGTACACAGGAAGAGGCTGACGACACGATCGTAGTATAGCTCCGCATCGGGCCTGGTTGTTTCATGATTGCGAGTGAACTTACGCTGTTTGCCTTCCATTGCTTCACTCAGGGGCGGAAGACACGGTGCACTACGAACCACTGGCCTTCTTCTTCGTCTTCCTTCAAACCCTGTTCCGCGTTCAAGTTTCTCCCGGATATCGCCGCTGCCAGTGGTGGTGATGATAATGATGATTCTGCAAGAAGTATTGGCAGCTACCCACTATAGCATGTGGGCCAAGAATCAGACGGATAGCGCGATCCGACTGGCCAGTGAAGAAGAAGGTTGTTGTTATGATGACAAGCCACAAGTATAGCGCGTACCCATTAAGGTGAATGTGTCATTATTCGGGCGGCGAGAGTACAGCTAACAACAAGCTGTTACACTATAAGAGCATGAAACGAAGGGAAGAACGCGATGGTTTATTATAACGATCACTGCATTTAATTTTCGCCTCCATTGAAAACACTTAACATTTTCAACTCCATCGAAAATGACCTGTGAAGTGCCGTTAATATTCCATGACAAGATATAGCTGCCGCAAGGCACGTTTCTTTCAGCCCACGTCGTACTTAAGGTATGACCGCAACTTCCTTCACTGGTCTTCTATAATGGTAGCCCTGCTAAAATTTCTGACTGGAAGAGTTGACGAATTATGATACGTAAACTATGATTGCGTGACCTGCACAGGCACTTTTATGCGCTTGTCCTTGCCTTCCAAAGTGGCTCTACATTAAAAATAATTTGGCAAGGGGAACATTACAAGGAGAACCTCAAGAACTCGTTCTGCCTCGTGACTAGAAGCAAAAAAAGAACGATCATTTAAGTTCCAGCTCTTGATTTCATTTATAATGATTGGACAAGCCTGATGCCTTCACGTAGCACGCGAGGTATTATTGGTCAGCTGCCAGCTCCTGAAAAGAACACGTGGTACGCGTGATGCCAGCAGGCAACAAAGAGTTCCACACTCGCCGTCATGGCTACGGGCGGTGCTGATACCACCACCCCGCTTAAAGGCACATAATATACAACCGATACGGGGAATGGTCTGACCACCGCCAACATTGAGCACCGGGCCAGTCATTGCCAGGTAGCAGGTTTGATCCCCGCCAGCAGCAAGTTTTATTTCCGTGCGCTTCACTGTTTTTCTAATTTAGGTAGTAATTACAATAAATAACGTCCCCAATAATTCCCCAGGCTTGATTGCCTGTTGGTTCTCATCAATGTTGTTTCTAACAAAAATAGAGAGAAAAGAAATGTGCCCTTAAAATTTCGTTTTCATCGTTCATTACAATCACTTCTTTGTAGTCAAGAGTTCAACGAGAGTTCGTTTGGCCAGCTACCATATTATGATGAGGATGAAAATGCGATAATTAACCAAGTCACGGTCAAAACACAGATGCTTCGACACCCACATGGGTTCCTGGATCACACCTGGTATGATTTAAAAACCCGTACAGATCCCGAAAAGTCGCTGTGTGGTCATCTAGACTTGGTAAATGAGCGCACCTTCATCCCCAGGTCACTTTTTTGTATAAAAGATGATGATATATGGTGTTGTTTGATGAAAGAGTCTTTTCATGGCCAAATAGCACCAGGTCATAAGACAAGAAGATATGAACAATGATTATATAATTGTATAATTGGCACTTATCACCACGGTACCGATGACAACACTTGTTAAATGTTTTAATGAGGTAGTTTAATGAGGTAGTGAAGTTTTAATGAGGTAGTCTTATACGTGGCTGTATACGAAGAAAATTGTGGATTTAGCTTGCAGCTTTAATTTAGAAGTCTGCTAATAGTACCAAAAATCAAGCAGGCACACAACGCGATAACGCTCAGACGCCTGTTTATATTCCCAGTGCTGCGGGTGCTATGATGGACCGGGTCCCTGGTGCCCCGCGAGCAACCGCGGCCGCAGCCTCACTGGCCTCCTTCCTCGTGACGCTCAGGAATATCTGCTCCAGCGACGTGTCTGTGATGAAGAAATCCTGCAGCTTGAACTTCTTCTTGATGCGCGCCATGCGGGTGAACATCTCGCTCCACAACACGCGAACGTGACACAAGCGAAATTCCAGCAGGCCCTGCAGAAAACAGACGAGGCTCTCGCTAAGCAATATCGGTAATCGAATTCCCGTCAACCAAACAAAAAACAAACCAATGTTGGTAATCGTAATCCCATTAACAAACAAACAAAAACAAACAGACAACAACAACCACACCAGCAACAATGACGACAACAATAAAACTGAAGCAGAGACTATTTCCGGACAAATGCACGCAGTGAAAACCTTAGGACAGCGAAGCTCTAAGAGCGAGTGAATTTGATTGGCTGGTGAGACCACGTGGTGTCGCAAATGTGCCTCTAGATTTCAAAGACGCGCGCTTACATACTGCGCTAATCATCATCATAATCATGATCATCATCATCTGGTCTTATTTTATTCGCATGCCCCTCTATTCAGGTGACCTACATGACGCCTACTACTTCTAATAGCACTAACAGTACGACGATGGTGAAAGCAGCCGTGGCGGTGAAACAGTTGTAAAAGCCGATTACGGGGAAGGGACAGGCAGCTGCTGTGTAAGCATTACATTGAATAACTCCGCCTGAGTACCACAGGGCAGGTAACACCAAGAATACACTTGGCTACAAATCAGATATACGCCATTTAAGTTAGCCAGCACAAGCTATTGTCTTTGGCGAACAGAATAAACGCTCAAGCGTTTATTATTATTATTATTATTATTATTATTATTATTATTATTATTATTATTATTATTATTATTATTATTATTATTATTATTATTATTATTATTATTATTATTATTATTATTATTATTAAGTACACTCTAGCTCCAACCCTGACGTTGTTTTGAATCTTCCTGTCAACGTACTACACTCATTAGTAGATATTTGTTTTCACTCGAAAGTACTGTGTTGGGAATCAAGGGCACGTCTTTTTTTATTATGCTATTTAAAGAGTGGCGGCAGCCAAGATAAACAGCGTATGAAGGCCCACCTCGTAGCTGTGCACAAGTTCGGCCTCCTTGAAGTTCTTGCGTACGTCCTCGGCCACCTGGCGCTGATAGAAGAAGTCCTGCTTGCGGTCAGGGTATGTCTTGACGCTGATGGTGTAGCCCTTGCCGAACTTCTGCTTCAGGTGCACCAAGGAGCCTAGGCACTGAAGTCGACCACCGCCTAGGATTGCGATGCGGTTGCAGAGGAATTCCACGTCCACCAGGCTGCGACGTTTGGCAGTATCCGTACTGTTGCGTTAAAAGGTACTGACACGAAAAATTTTATTTTTTTAGGTTAGCTTAAAAGCCAAGTCAAAAAGCCCAGAGAATGTATACTTCTGAGTGAGCGCACTATGAAAAAAACGTAGCTAAACCGTCTTTCTAGAAATCGGTATAACACGAAAGTGCAACCTGTCTTCACAAAAGTAGCTGAGTGTTTATTGTTTCGCCACAAGCATCGCGAAAGAATGGATGCAACAGCAATAAATTATTAAGTCCCGTGAAGAATAGCAAGCAGCTATGGAAACCTGCAGCACGCATTTCATGCATAAAGCACGCCCAGAATTAGCGTACACATGATGAGAGCGGACTAACAATTGCCATAGCTGGGCCCTTGAAGCAAGAAATACGCGTGAAACAAACACACAAGTGTACACTGGACCAGCGCGAACAACTGTCACAATTCGTACTTCGTGTGTGAGCAGCGTGATCCTTATGTAAAAGCGACCGCTACAGCGAGTGAAGTGACCTTCGTGGTCTCCCGAATCACGAGTCTGATAAGGATCTTTATGTAAACGCGGCCGCTACAGCGAGCGAAGTGACCTTCGTGGTCTCCCGAATCACGAGCCTGATAAGGATCCTTATGTAAACGTGGCCGCTACAGCGAGCGAAGTGACCTTTGTGGCCTCCCGAATCACGAGTCTGATAAGCGCGCAGGAGAGACCACGCTCCGTGGAGGCGACGACCTTTTCACGACCCCATGACCAAAGTTTTGTTGTATCCCGTAATTCAGCATACGCAGCAGCCTTCGACTAATGCGAGGTCATTACGTTAGCAAAGAAAACAAACGTTCTGGTTCGGCGTGTTCTCGAGTCAAAGGCTTGTATACGACGACATACGCGTATACTAATGGAGAAACACAAACAAGGCACATGTGCGTCGTTCTCACTGACAGGTCAGAGGGAAAGTGCCTGGAAAGTATTTTAGCTGCACATCGATTAGTAGCGACATCTTCAGACACTCCGTCAACTAAGGCGCTCCGTGATTGACTCCGGCAACGCGCAACGGCACGCTGCCAGAACCCATTGCCGAGTTCATGTTACGTATACACGTTGAATTTAATGGTTATTCGTATACACTACGCCTTCGTTGGAAAAAATGAGCATGATGTCTAAAAGATGGCATGCGCGAAATGGAAACCACACCATAAACATCTAAACATGCTCGATTGTGCGTGGAGCATTCATAAATGTATGTTATTCCGCACTATGAAAAACCTACGACAGATAGATCAGCCTACCTATGCGATGTGAGCACGATGGAGTGCTTGGTGACCTTCTGGAGCGCACTGATGTAGTTGACGATGCGCCTACGGGACGTCGTGGCGATTCCGGCGTACGGCTCGTCCAGCAGGACCAGGCGAGGTATGCCCAGCATCGACAGGCACAAAGACAGCTTGCGCCTGTTGCCAGCGCTGCATCACACGCATGAAGCAAGGCATTTTACTTGCAGCTAACAATTTGTGGCTGCATGCGTGTGACGTTTTTTTTAAGTCTGTTAATGGGCACTCACAAAATAGGATTTTTATTTTGTATCAGTGATTAACCGTTTCACGATAGCAAAAGTACACGCTTGCTGTGAGAAACCGAAGGCGCTTGGCCAGCTTGGGGAAACGCGCAAAAAGTAAACGCGGGTGGCGACAAGCCTGAAAATTCCGCACCGGTTGCCATGACGCCACAGATTTCGATGACGTCTACTGAGTACTACGCAGTTATCAATCACTAAAATAAGTGCATTGCCTTATAGGCAGCCAGAATCTTAGCGCAGCATGTTACAGGAAATTGAGTTTATCCTATGCGGACAAAATGCAAAAGAAAACAGTATAAAATCTGCGACGTAAACTTCAGAGATCTCGGGGGGAAACTTAAAAGTGATTGATTGATTGATTTGTGGGGTTTAACGTCCCAAAACCACCATATGATTATGAGAGACGCCGTAGTGGAGGGCTCCGGAAATTTTGACCACCTGGGGTTCTTTAACGTGCACCCAAATCTGAGCACACGGGCCTACGACATTTCCGCCTCCATCGGAAATGCAGCCGCCGCAGCCGGGATTCGAACCCGCGCCCTGCGGGTCAGCAGCCGAGTACCTTAGCCACTAGACCACCGCGGCGGGGAACTTAAAAGTGAGACATGTGACATTGTACTTCTCATGTATAATTTAAAATAAGACGGTGACATTAGTAGCACTATAGTTCAAAGGGCATAATTTGTCAGTATGAAACAATTTTTCTCTCATTTTTTTCTTCCATTAAATGGCTGGAGCTTTTTGCGCGTCATATGCGACTTGGATATTCAAATAAGATGAATATGTCAGTTTATATAACAAAACATTCCCCGCTATTTACAGACAATACGTATAGGCTCCACTGAAAAAAAATGGCATTCCTTATTTTATGTTATTTAAAATCAGGCATATATACCTTTATGACAAATGGAAGAAAAAAAAATAGGGTTGCTTATTAGTGTGTTTCAGGACGGAAGAGCGCGGCATGGCTGTTTTTCCGTAGTCACGCACTCATTCTTCAACTTTCGAGCCTTAAATATGTCAGAACAGTTTTACGTTAAGCCTCAAAATTTCTTCAAATATTCAAGTTAAAATATAATTTATGGTAGACTCTTCACATTTCCCCGGTAATGGCAGCGGGCGTTTTGTCAATTGCGTTGCGTATAAGTTCTCATTCGCAGTAATGTCTTGCCATACAACAACGCACCTGTACGTGGATACAAGCAGCTCTCCGATTTCGTCCAGGTGGAAGACGTCCAGCAACGTGTTCACGTATTCGGTTGTCATGGAAACGCCTACGAGACGCCCGTATAGGATGAGCGTCTCAACACCCGTGAGCAAATCCAGCAGGCCGTCACGCTGCGGGCAGTAGCCGATGTAGCGCTGGAACTGCGTTCATGTGCACATGCGGAACAGCAGGATTGAGTGAACTGACAGTGTTTCGTGTAACTCGTAGTAACTACAGTATTAGTTTCTAGGAAATTTAATATTTCCAAACAATCAAGCAAAAAAACGTGGCCAATCTCCCTATGTAGGAATCGGTATAACTCACAAGTGCAACGTGTTTTTACAGAGGTAGTTGAGCGTTTATTGCGCATTGTTTCATATACAGCAGCAAATTTCAAAGTTACGTTAAGAGTAACAAGCCGCTCAAAGCTTGCAGCGCACCCCCCTCCCCCCCAAAAAAAGCACGCACCAAATTAGCATACACAGGACGAGTGCGGACTAACAAGTGTCACAGCTCGACACCTAAAACACACAGTTAAATAAGAAACGCGCACGAAACGAGTGCATAAGCATACACAGGACAAGCGCGAACAAAAATTCTTTCTGCGTCGTGTGTCAGAGCGCGCTCCTTTCGTAAAGGCGGCCACAAAAGCGTGCGAAGCGATCTCCCTACTCTCTCGTATTAACAGTCTGATAAGCGCGCACATAGGAGAAACCACGCTTGGTTGAGGCGGCGCTTCGTGGAGGCGACGACTACTAGAGCGGGCCAATTTATAGAGTAAGTATAGAGCATATACAGTAACTCTACCCAACTAGAGCCCGTCGCGCCATCTCGCCACTGATAATGAAAACGCGCTAAAGTTTCGAAGCTCTGATGATTCCTAAACGGTGTGTGGTGGCTTGCCGCTAGCACGCCAGAAAACATATGCTCCGTGGCGTAGTATTACAGTCTAGTTCACTATAGTAGTGGTCAACGCCGCGCGCTGAAAATGGAGAGGTTGCCGATTCGATTCCACGTGACATATACTTGACTTCAGTTTTTTTTCCTTGCAATCTCTTAGTATATATTTTTCTACATCACTTCAGTGACGGAAGTACGTCAGCGGAGCCGTGATGGACCCCGGCATAAAACACATTTGAGCTGAAAAAAAAAGGGGGGGAGGGGGTATAGGGCAAGCCAACTTTGCGTGTGCATGTCTGACATATAACGTTTCTTTATTTTCTTTGCATTGAATCGCGCCATGATCCGTTCTAACATTTTCTTTCTATATATGGGAATTGAACCTTGACACAAATATTTTGCAGCGTAACGCTTCTGTTGCTGCAGGCTTCAAAACCAGTCATGCGCGAGACAATGAAACACAACAGTGAAAGGCAACCAAGAAATGTGGCAACGTGAAATGACAAGTAATCTCTAGAAAAGGATCAGATTGCCATATCAGAAGTGGTTGGTCACCAACCAATCTGCAATAAAAAGAGCATCGATTATTGTAAAACGGTGCGTATGAATACGAATGTAACCGGCACCCTTTTCAGTGCCGCTCTACACTACTTCTGCTCACGCATTACTGCTGCTTATCGCATATAACGCCGCTGCCAACACCCATGTTCATGACTACCATAGAATTATTACGGACGGCTGCTCTCCCATAGTTGAGTACGAAGTACTCGAAATCGTTAGCCACTTTCTCTATATACACACACTTGGTGAAATATTTGACTTTCGGAGGGACGGCTTTTTGCTCTCCCGTAGTAGAGTACATCGTACTCTAAATCATTAACAACTTTTTCTACACACACGTCTACAGATTCATTGCCGATTCCCCACATCGGCTTGGTTGCTTTTAGCGGGACGGCTCAGTGCTCTCCCATAGTCGAGTACGAAGTACTCGAAATCATTAAACATTTTTTCTAAACACATTCACATTAAAATTTGGCCGGGATCTGTGAACTTCGCCGCAAATTTCGAAAGACGATTGTCTTCTGCTGGCCGTCTTTTTTGCGCATAGCGTCGCATTTCCAGCGCAGTGCAAGAAATATCAATGCTTTTGGAATTGCGTGTCTTTGTATTTTATAATAAAAGGACACACCATCTAATACTTACGCATTGGTTTTGCGCCTCAGATAAGCGTAACATTTGCGTTTTGATCGACAATGTTTACAAGTATGAACGCAGCCACCAAATCAAAGACGGCTGAGCGTTGAGGAAGTGCTAAAACGTTCGTCGGGTGACTGATTTGTATGACAGACAGACAGAACAAAATTTCTGCGTTCAGGTATCCCAGAAATAGCCAAATTAGGGACGGCTCACTGCTCTTCTATAGTTAAGTACGAAGTACTCGAAATCGGTAACCACTTTCTTTATACACATCTCAAGAAAGACTATCGTCTTTAAAAGCAGAGGCAACCAACCTGCTGTCTTTCGTGCACAATTGAAAAGCCCGCGGCGAAGGCGTCCCCTTCGTGCGGCAGCATCTGGCCCGTCAGTATGCGGAACATAGTCGTCTTGCCCGCGCCGTTGACGCCCAAGAGGCCGAAGCACTCGGCGGGGCGGACCGTAAAACTCAGCCCCTGCGTGCAAGCAAACAGGGACACCTTGATTGGCGAGGTTTAACGTCCCGAAACCACGATGTTATTAGGGGAGACGCCGCAGCGGACGATTCGGGAAATATTGGCGGTAACGTGCCCCTAAAGCTATAGGCACTCATGCCTCCAGCATTTCGCTCCCATCGAAAGCAGGAATATAGCCTCCATCGGAAATATTTTGTCACGATTCGACCTCCTGACCTTTGGGTAAGCCTAACAAGGACACTTAAACAACTGCCGGATTTCCACTGCGTCATTAAATAGACCTGCAGTCAACAAGTCTAAATTTTAACAAAAACAGTTGATACATAGACGACTACGGCAAAAAACGGCGCAAAAACGTATGCACCACAAGGAAACAGGGTAGTCTCTTTTAAAAAATTACTATAAGAATGGGAATCTTCAACACTTCTTGTAAAAAGTGAATATATTCCCGATTGAAAGCATGCTCTACTAAACACTCCTTTAATTTTTACTGAACATTCGGACAAGGTCCGATATGATGCTTAACGTATCAAAATAACGCATCTGTTTAACGAGCCCGTTTCATGAACCAGCCTCACTCAGTGAATAGTTCACACACTCCGTCTGTGCCGCTTTAGGAAACCCGCCATAGATGTTGTGAGAGCGAAGTTCGATTGGTAAGCTCATCTCTAGACCACGAAGCACTTGCCTGTAGCACTTCGTGGGTGTCGACGTAGCCGTAGGCCTTGTAGAGGCGGCGAGCGTACATGAAGGGCCTCGGAGTAGCTGGTGCCACTTTACCGAGCGCAAGTTCGCTGACCAGTTTGTCCTCTTGCAGGACGTCGGTGTCCTGGAGCTTTCCCGTACGCTGCACGCAAGTGTTGCCATATTCGTGTTGTCCGGTTTTGCGAGATGCATCATTATCTTATTAGAAGCAAGACAGACAGACAGACAGACAGACAGACAGACAGACAGACAGACAGACAGACAGACAGACAGACAGACAGACAGACAGACAGACAGACAGACAGACAGACAGACAGACAGACAGACAGACAGACAGACAGACAGACAGACAGACAGACAGACAGACAGACAGACAGACAGACAGACAGACAGACAGACAGACAGACAGACAGACAGACAGACAGACAGACAGACAGACAGACAGACAGACAGACAGACAGACAGACAGACAGACAGACAGACAGACAGACAGACAGACAGACAGACAGACAGACAGACAGACAGACAGACAGACAGACAGACAGACAGACAGACAGACAGACAGACAGACAGACAGACAGACAGATAGACAGATAGACAGACAGATAGATAGATAGATAGATAGATAGATAGATAGATAGATAGATAGATAGATAGATAGATAGATAGATAGATAGATAGATAGATAGATAGATAGATAGATAGATAAGAATGGGGTGGAGCACATTCGGCAAGCACTCTCAAATTATGACAGGTAGATTGCCACTATCCCTCAAGAGGAAGGTATATAACAGCTGTATCTTGCCGGTACTTAGCTACGGAGCAGAAACCTGGAGACTTACAAAGAGGGTTCAGCTTAAATTGAGGACGACGTAGCGAGCAATGGAAAGAAAAATGGTAGGTGTAACCTTAAGAGACAAGAAGAGAGCAGAGTGGATTAGAGATAGATAGATAGATAGATAGATAGATAGATAGATAGATAGATAGATAGATAGATAGATAGATAGATAGATAGATAGATAGATAGATAGATAGATAGATAGATAGATAGATAGATAGATAGATAGATAGATAGATAGATAGATAGATAGATAGATAGATAGATAGATCTATTTACCTGCTTTCCTGGGCCAAGGCCATGCGCGATGTGCAGCGCAGGCAGCTTGGGAACGTACAGATGGTGGGTTTCTTCGGGCAGGCTCAACCATCTGTCTAGCTGCAGGTGCCAAGACTCGATGCAGAGCAACAACAGAAACACCACGACGCCTTCGATTAATAACGTGAGGACCTCGTAGTAGGCCGAATAGGCGTTCACATCCAGGGGATGGATGGCGTACTCGTAAGGGTTCGGCTCGTGTAAGTCTGCGCACGATGAAGTTGTGGTCTTAAGCAATCATTTTATTGCGATGGCGATTATGTAGACACGCACCGCGGGTTTTGAATACGGCGTTGGCGTATAAATAGCGTGGCAGAAGAGTGAGAGAACAACCGGCCACCACAAAATGCTGCGAGTGTAGCTCACTGCTTCCCAGCCACTGGAAAGTGTTCAGGCATAATTATTCATCATTATCAGCCACTTACAGTACGAACGGAATGGGCATAATACTTTATAGATGTGAAGTGGGCATCTCGCTTATTTTCATAAAGACGTATAATGGCGCAGTGGATGCTGTATAGCTCTGAAGAAATGATGATTTATGGCGTAGTCGATGCCCTGTGGAAAACAAACTTCAAACACAGTTCCCGTTGCCGCCACACGAAGGCTAGTAATTATAACTATAGTTATGCCATACCAACTAGCCAAAGCTGCCACACTGCTTGTAGTGCACCACAATAGTCACCGCTATCAGCACCACAATCGTCAGTGATTTTTTAAAATTGCATTTGTCCTGTCTTTTATGCGCGTTACAAGAAAGGTTCTTCTGAATATGTCTTATCAGCAAGTCCGCATTGCGTCCCTCTTGAACTTCATCAGTTGTCATAATACTATGATAGTTCTGCTGTGATAGACTTTTAATAGTTGATGCCTTCAGCCACTCTTACTTGACATGTTACAGATGGTCATATTCTAAGTTCGTGATCGGTCGGGTTGAGGCTAGAGCCAGGATAAACGCATGTTTATACTCATCGACTACGATCTTCGTTCCGTGAAGGTTCCTGTAAATACAGTAGAGTGAACTTTGGCGCTTTAGTGTGCATGGGAGCTGAAATGCTTCATCGAGCATGGAACAATGAATAGGGCACAAATTTGTCTAATCTTCGTACTTCGCGCTCCTTTTCGCTTCGTGTGGCTTGGAGTCACTTTGTCATGAGATGACAATCGGCAATTTAGGCTCACCAATTCAAATCGGGCCACGAAGATTAACGATAGTTCAATCAGTTCATCCGAGACAAACGCAAAACACAGCAATAAACAAGTTGATAGAAATTGTAGCGCAAGCCCGAAAGTGTTGGAAGAAGGTGAGGAACGGAAGGCAAAGAGGGACGGAACTAGCGCGTGTGTTGTCCTTCTCTGCTTTCCGTTCCTTGCCTTCCGTACACTTTTCCTTCCAGCACTTTCGTTGCAGCCACAAGCAAGACAACCCACAAGCAACAGACCAGTTGCAGCCACAAGCCACAAGTGCGTTCGAAGTCCACAAGAACGAAGACTAGGCAAATCCGTGTGCTCTGTTCCCTGCGTCACGATGCTGCAAGTTTAAAGTGTACTCACGCTTGCAGCACTGCAGGAGCGACATCCGGCGAGTGGCGTCGGGCGCGTGGCAGTAGTTCTCGAGCTCGGCGCCGCCGGTGCGGCACAGCGAGTTCTCGTTGGCGAGCTCCAGTATCTTGATCATGCCTCGGGAGTATGAGTACGAGGGCAGGAGCCGCAGCATATGCAGCGCCAAGTGTATTAACGTGACGAGGCTGGAACTCATCGCGTTTGCGAAGTACGGCTCTACGAACACCGCACCGAGGCAGCCTGCGGACGCTGAAAAAAAAAGACGACCATAATAGGAACACGAGAATTAGATCTTAAAGGGGGTTAAACCTAAAAGGCAACGCTTTTTAAACATGGGCTCGAAACGTTCCAGGTCAGTAGTTGAGGTTCATGTGAGGATATGAGCCAAATGTGGTAACGCAGCAAGCGGCAGGAAATTTACTAATAAACTTCAAATCAAGTAAGAAATCACTGACTTTCTTCTGGACAAATTACGTCCCTTACCCTAATAAACTGCGTCACACGTCCAAAAGACGCGGCCATTGGTCGATTCGAATATCGTGAGCTACATAGTTGCCCCGGCTACCACGGTGAGGCATCGCGGATAAGTGAGCCTAAAGCCGTGAGTGTTCGAAGAAAAAAAAGTGCTCGAACAACAAAGTGCCGTTTCATCCACCCCCCACCCCACTCTGCATAGCTTTCAGAGTTTTTTCTTGGATCAACGTATACCTTGTTGAAGCACTGACAATTACTCGTCATTACTGGAAGTGTGCTTGTATTGCAACGTGCTTTCACCTTTTTGACGTCAGCAGAAACACCCATTACTGTCATGTGACGATGTACGCTGTTCCCCGCGGCTCATTTCAAAAGACATTCACAAGTGCAAACCAAAAAAAAAAGAATGGCTACTTACACACAATAAATGCCGAGATGACAAGCGTGGTGAATCCAACGTTAGGATTGTTGAATAGGAAGGAACATATGTAGATCAATGGAAGCGCAGCGTAGCCGTGCAGCAGGTTAAATAGGAAGATAAGTTCTGCGAAAGAAATAAGTATGGCAAGTGTAAGAGCGTCACCGTTTGCTGGCAATGCGGAAAGGATCAGCAATTGCAGCTGGTTGAAAGATACAAAAGGACTACTTTCTCGCGAGATTTTCAGAGAGTGTGTACTAAACAAGTTAATTTTAAGACACGTAGTTATTTCAGCCCCTGTGTAATTTTTCGTACGCTATTTCAATACTTTTTTTTCTGTCTACTTTCGTGTACTGTTCATATATTTTTCAAATAGCAGCGTCAGAATTTTAAGCAAATATGAATTTTTTTCAATACATTACCGGGCGTTGAAGCACGCAATGCGGTAGAAAATCCGTGTCGTTTTAACATACTGACGCCTAAATACTGGTAAGCCTATCGTTAAGTGAAACACATAATGGTAGTTTGAGAGGCATTGTGTTAGTGTAGGGTGGCTTAAATAACACACGTAGCTTTTTCTTTTAAGATCGAGTGATTCGATGTCATTGATCCGAACTAGTTCACAGTAACGAAATTTTCTTGAAATGATTCTACTTTCATAAAAAATAAAAGAATGAGATGAAAAATGTTTTCCCTAAATATGTACCGTAAAATATTGTACCCAGCACCTTCAACAACGTCACAGGCGAAATAGTACAGGCAGTCATGAGTTGACGTTTTCCCCAGAACCAGACCAGGAATAATGTTCTCTTCTTCCTTCACTTCTAAGCGAGTACATACCACTGCGGACGACTTATACGTAATGACATGTGGCAATATAGAATTTTCAAAATTCCGATTAACACGTTACTTGTATGAATGTGTCAAGCGTAGAGTGTCACTAATGGCTGCTTCTGGATATATGACGTTTCCACTTTTTATGAAACACGCAGCTCAAGAAAAAAAAAGTAGTACTCACGAATATCGCTCATCGTGAGCGGCGTTTGCGGAATAAAGAACAGCGGTGGCAAAATCGTCAACGCCGTCCCCATATAGAACATGAAATCGAAGGCAAAGTTTATCATCCAGTAGAGCAGCGAGCTGACGCCCGCGATCATGTGCAAATGCTTCACCTGCGAGCATGTGCGCCAACAAAAGTCATGGTACACTGGAACCGGCAACCAGTTCGTTAATTAACTACACCGAGTAGCGTCAGTGCTTCAGTAAGCAGTTATGTACAGTCGACAAGAAAAAGGTCATTGGGGTACCTTTTAACTTGCCTCTGGTGAATCGAAGGCGAAAGCCACATTTTAAATCTTAGTCGATCGTATCTATTTCTCCCCCATCCCTTCTAAGGGGCGGGGGATAAACCACATGAACACGTGAAGTCATAGAATTTCGAATATGACGCCACTGTGGTGATATATGATGACATCACCAGATAAAATCGTCGCTTGTTCACAAGTGTACCGACCCAGGAGGCAATGTAATCTATGGTGTCATCACACGATGGTGGTTACATCGTATGATGACGTCATTACAATTTTTCGCGTCACGCCTATTGACACGCATGACCACTTTTTTAATTTATCGAGTCATCTATGGTTTTTCCACTCAATAATACGGCAAATGACAGCGTGTGCCGAGATGTCCATCGGAGCCACCTGCTGTGCCACCTGCTGTGCCACCTGCAGGCCAATAGTTTAGATTTCGTGCCTCTTGCATAGACTGAGTCACCACTCAAAACGGTGGCGCTGACAATACGGGTAGTGTCACCTTGGCGTCGTGAAAAAAATGCAATCTAAATTTATTTTGCATCCCCAAGGACCTGACGATTACGTAATAATGTGCTACTCTATTTTTCACAAGTTTTAGGTTGGGCTTCTCCTTTATAAGCATGTTATAAAGAAAAAGCAAGCTTTACAGGCGCCTTAGCCAGAGACTGACATGCATTATGTACACCATCATCATTCGTCTTGCAAAGAGGCGTACCTGCAGCGCCCGCTCTGTGATGGGGAACATCACGAAGTTGCCACACATGAGGCTGGAGATGAGCGGAAAGAAGATGGAGCGCAGAATCTTTGGCAGCACGACGCGGTACGTGCTCTGACTGCGAATGTCCTCCTCGGTGCTCCTGGTGGCCGCCCCGCCGCGCTCTTCCTCGGTCCCCCGGGACGTGACGTCGAAGCCGAACTCTGCCGTCGTCACGTTGGTCACGTTTCGTAGCCGCGCGGTGTTGTACAAGCCAAGCAGGAGGGGCGCCATGTGCGGGATCTGGCCATTGTACCAAAGTACATCTCTGCGAAGAGTGGGCATGTCTTAAAGACGGTAGTCTTTTTTGGGGGGATAGTTCAATGCAGACATTTCGTCTGTCTGTGTCTGTCCGTTGGTGTCCTTTCAACGATTCGGCCATCCGGTGAAAGCTTAAGCCCGTGTCCAATACCCATCCACCTTGACCTGGTAGCTGCGTCCATGCTTGTGAACGGGGCCAATCAAAAAGTCAATATTACACATATTTGATGCACAACATTAATACGTAAAGTATTTGGTTGAGAGTTTCTTTATTTCGAAAGAGCACAGATAAGTGCTGATATCGAACAGTATACGGGCCTCTACCATTCCTCCTTCATCGAAACGCGACCGCCATGACCGGGACCAAACCCGTTACCTTTGCGCCAGTGGTCGAGCACCCTAAACGCTAAGCCACGGTGGCGGAGAGTGATAGACAACAGAAGTCAATGGATCAAACAATTACCCGTGTCCGCCTCGTTGAATGAGTGGCCAGAGCTCAGCTGCTGGTTCGAAGGTCTGGCCACGGCGGTCGCATTTTGATGGAGGCAGAATGGTAGAGGCCCATGGACGGTTCGACATCAGTGCACGTACAAATCACCTGATAGTCAAAATTTCTGGAGCCCTTCACTATACGACGTCTTTCATAATCATCATGGTGGTGATGGCATGTGAAATCTCACGTATTAAAGAAATTAGAAAAATTACTCGTCACTTAAACCATTTCGATCCTTGGCGTCCATGTTTACGAACTCACCCAGACTTGTTGGTTATCTGAATGGCGAAGTGAGTGTCGAACACGTATTCGTACAGGGACTTTTTCGAATCGTCAAGCAGCATCTGGGATAGGTCGACGTTCGCGCCGACAGAGGTCACGTGGAAACTGGGTCCAAACATCGGCTCCAACCAGCGTTGGTGGAAATAGCCTTCCGTATCCGCCTGAACGAAACCCTGTGCAGGTACAATGGCAAGAGCTTCGATGTAGTGAAATATGCCGTAGTTCAACGCACGAACTGAAAGAACGATATCACAAACTGAAGTGACTCGACACGGTTCAGTCTGTTTTAAAAGCACCTTGCTCTTACGTAGCGAAAGTCTGGCCTGGTTAAACATTTTAGCTCTTTGTGTGCTTTTCTACTTTGTTGTTTTCTGCTGTCCGTCGCTGTCATGCGGGCTCAGTGTAGCAGTTGATGGATGTCCGCATTTATTTTTAGTTTGCTTCACAAAAAAAGTCAGTGTAGTTTGGCACGTATGAGTGACTTTCACAATGGCTATTTAGAATTTTCCACACAAAACTATCATAGAAAGATACAGCGAATGACCAAAGTTATCTTTTTGTGCGATTGAAAATGATACCAGACAATCAAGTTTGAAGGCCATGTCAATATGGGATATTCGGACAATCAAAGTTCGGCCACGGAAACAGCAGCGGGGTGCCCAAACTAAGCAGACCGCTTATTCTCTAAGAGTGGCTTGCTAGGTAGCCTGTGCGATCAATGACGTAGAAGCGACTCGCTTACCCGAGGGTTGGTGACCACCTGAAGGAAAGTGTAGGGTAGTGTGTTCCCCACGTGTTGCAACGCGCCGCCGCTGTTCTTGGCACCGATGTACTCGAGAGAAAAGAGCATCGCCAGCAGCAGCGGAGGCATTATCCAACTGAACAGCGCCGCCCTCTTCTGGCGCCACGCGTAGACGGCGCGCTTCGTCATCATGGCCACCACGCGGGCCCCAAACGACGGCTCCGTGACGGCCTTGCTGGCTATCGTCTTCACCGCACTCACTGCGACGAGACGGTGCAACCTCGGTTACCCCCGTATTTTAGAACGTCCCTTCACTCGACGCTTCACCTTCACTTGAGAAAGCCGATGGGAGCGCCGTCTCTAGGCACGGCAAGTCACTGCATATCAGCCATAATATGCTGCAATTTTCGAGTAGCGGAGCGTCATTTTTCAGTCGAGCTGTGGCGTAGTGCTCAACTCTGTCAAGTGAAGGGTGAAAGTCGAGTCGAGTAGCGTTTGTAACTACGGGGGTTAGTCTCTCAATACGAGACACTCGATGGCAAGTTGCGGTTTCAAGAGAATCGTTTCGTTAAAGAGGCATGTTCTCGCTACGTTTTCTTCACTGGCTATTGCTTGCTTCGCACTCCCTTGCACATGCAGTTACAATTTGTTAAAGTACAGTGCAGTTGGTCACAATATTAGTACTGTGTCCTCCGTGGCTAAACCTTGTGCAAATATTAGCGTGGCATTGTGGGCAAGTTGGTACGTACAGGGGTGTCAAAAGTTCCCAGGTCACTATACTGTATATTCCTACGGGAGCGTGGCCCGAGAACTTTGGTATACCCTGTACATGCTTCTTCGTAAGGGAATACAAGCAACACCAAAGCAAGGCTGGAGAACCAAGCATCCTTCCCTGTTTCTTTCTTCTCTTTTTTTCTTGCCTCAGTTATTCTGATTGTTTTTAGTGTTGCTGGTATACTCTTACCATAGACTTGTGCAAAGTAACTGGCACCAACGTTGTCTACGACTTCGTAGGCGCGATGCAATGGGCACATTCACAAAGCTATCATCATCGCCACCACTACTTTATATACCTTGGAATCCCTGGTTCTTTATAAAACGATTCAAGCAGTTTCTTACACATTCACCAAAGCAGACTCGAAGGTGAGAGTCGTGTTCTGTTTATTAATTTTCTTGGTCGTTTGTATTGCTTCCCTCCTCCCACCGAAAGCTCTTCTACATTTAACGTGACTTCGCACTGCCTTCTGTATCGGACTCGCTGGAAGCTTCCCACACCTCACTTGCTTTTTGAGTACCTTATGTACACCCAATTTCCACCCAAGCAACAATATCGCGTTATTATGCCTTCGTGTGACGTCACAGTAGCGTAATAACGTCACAACTGCGGCGACATTCAACAACGAGGTGTCATCATACGGTGACGTCATCACGTGATCACGTATTCATTGCATCACTTCGTGTTCACACCGTTGCGTACGGCCACTATTCACGTTGAATAGTGCATCAAAACTTTCGCCTTAAAATGGATTGCATAAAAATCCGAGAATGTGCGATGACTCACTCCTGGCGTCTATCACGGTGGGCCCGTCGCTGAAGACGTCCGGGTGCCGATGATGATGGTGAAGGTGATGCTCTTCACCCACACGAATGAGCACATCTTCCAGTGACGTCACGGCCAAACCCACACTCTCAATGCCCAGGTTCTCGCTTTGCTGTTCGATGTCCTGTTGGAGAGCATGAACAAATCTGCTTGAACTAGCTTTTGGAGGAAGCTGCACGATTCGGAGCCGCACGTTTCACAGCAAGATTTGTCTTTCAGAGGCAGCACAGTCGGGTTTCACGACACGATTGCCCTTATAGACGCAGCAAAATGATAGGCCCTCACAAAACTGGCCAATAACAGCACATTTGGTGTTGTAGACGCAGCGCGATTGGCCTAGCACTACACAACACAAAGGCAGCACCATTCGCCTTGCAGACGTTAGGAGCAGACGTGTCCGCGACGGAGTGTTTGATGGAAATTATCTCGTAGCTGTGAAAACTATCAGAAAACTAAACACTTTATTTATTTATTTATTTATTTATTTATTTATTTATTATTTATTTAGCAATACTGCTAGCCCCAACATGGGGCCATAGCAGAGTGGGTGTACATAGTACAACAAAATCAACAGTACAATACTGCAGTCAACACAGAACAAAGCACTTCAACAAAAAAAAAAAACTAGTCAGATATAAATTTTTCAAATGCCTCGATACTGGCTGTTTCAATAATTTTGCTGTCAAGCTCATTCCATTCTTTGGCAGTGCGCGGAAAAAAGGAGTACTTGAAAGTATTATTATTGGGCTGGAAAGGAACGACAGTGTGTTTGTGACGTTGTCTGGTAGAGTAACCGGAAGAGAACTTTAAGTATTCACCTGTGGTACTATTTATTCGACCATTAACTATCTTAAAGAAGAACAACAAACGGGAAATTCTATTTCTTTCTGAAGTCCATTTGAATCCCGCTTTGGCAACTAATTCAGAGACTGACGTTGGGCCGTATTTCTTGAAAATAAATCGGACAGCCTTGTTTTGGATTCTATCTAGTTTATGGATATTGACATTGGTGTAAGGATCCCAGATAATATTTCCATAATCCAAAATGGGTTGGATAAGAGATTTGTACGCCAGAATTTTAGTGTCGTATGATGAATAGCGAAGAGAACGTCTCAAAAAATGTAATTTCATCATCGCATTATTAGATATGTAGTTGATATGTAGATCCTAGTGGAGGTTGCTACATATATGCAAGCCTAGATACTTGTACTCTGTTACTCGATTTAGGATATTTCCATCAGCTGTGTAATTGTAAACAAGGGGACACTTCTTATTTGTTATCGACATGGCCACACTTTTTTGATAGTTTACACACATCTGCCAAGAATTACACCACTTCATGAGTTTCTCAATTTCTGTGTTAAGCTTAACTTGGTCTTCAACTGTGTGAATAAGTGAATACAACGCACAATCATCTGCATATAATCGTATTTTAACCCTGCAATTATCAACAATATCATTTATGAACACCAAAAACAACAACGGGCCGAGCACAGAGCCCTGGGGAACCCCTGAGCCAACAGGTAACATGTTTGAGGGAGTGTCTTTAAAAACAACGTATTGCTGCCGGGATGTTAGATACGATTTAATCCAGCAACACAGTTTCCTGTTTTTTAATAATGTGTTCAGTTTAATGAGCAATTTAGAATGGGAAATCTTGTCAAATGCTTTAGCAAAATCTAAAAAAATTACGTCTATCTGTTTTCTGTCATTAATAGCTGCGGCGAAGTCATGTGTCATTTCAACCAGTTGAGTTACAGTAGAAAAGCCTTGACGGAACCCATGTTGCATTGGTGTTAATATTGAGTAATTTTCCAAGAAGAGCGTAATATGCTTATGAATAAGATGCTCGAGAATTTTACAACACGTGAATGTTAAAGCTATACGTCGATAGTTAGAAATAAGCTGCTTATCGCCATTTTTAAACAGTGGTTTTATCTTGGAAATTCTCCAGTCATCAGGCAAAGTACCCGTCAAAAGGGATGTACGGAAAATAATTAACAAAAATTTAGATGACCACTCAGCGTATCGTTTAAGGAATGCATTAGGTATATTATCGGGTCCATATGACTTTTTCACATCTAAATTAAGCAAGAGGTTAAATATTCCACTTTCTGTTATTTCCAAATCTTCAATAGGAGGCAATGTCTGGAAATTGTCAAATAAGGGTATGCTACCATTATCTTTGGAAAAAACGGATTCAAAGTGGGTGTTGAACGCATCAGAAATCTTAGCAGCATCGGATGTGAAATCATTGCCCATGTTAAATGTATTAGTACTTGAGGTCTTCGGTGTGATGGTCCTCCAAAACTTAGCTGGTGCTTCCTTTACCAGCGTGCCTGAACGGACGTTATAGAAGTTGAAACGTTCCTGCTTCATCTTTTTCTTAAGTTCACGAGAGAGCATTGCCACTTCAGCGATACGTTTTTGACTACTGTTCTTAATTTGTTTCCTGGCACGGTTTAGTTTTCTTTTAATGTGAATGCTATCACGCGTTATCCAAGGATTCGCAGAATTGATTTTTCGATACTTGACTGGTACAAAGAGCTGAATGCAGGCGTGAATTGTATTTTTGAATTTCAGCCATAATGAATTGACGTTATACACTTCAGTGATCATACTACTGCAAAGTTCATCGTAGGCTATTTACAGTTTGTCTAATATCGACGTATCATCAGCAGCTGAGAAGTCAGGAAAATGAGATACGTTAACGATGGGTTTCTGCAGTAATAAAGAGAACTCTATTAAAACACATTTATGGTCGGAAATTCCCTCAACTATTTCACATTTAGAACCACCACGAATACTTGAACTAGCAAAAACAAGGTCAAGCACAGATTTACTAGTTAGTGTCTAGCCCTGTCTTCGCTTCTTTTTTAAGTGATTTATATGCCAGCGGATATGCGTATCATGATAAGCAATTTTCCATTTATATTTGCTGTTCATTTTTTATACAGCCTTTCCACCTTGGCTTGACTGACTTAGTTTTTCAGTGATAATCACGCAAGCAGCTACACACGATGAGCACATCGGTATGGTACGACAAGCAATTTGAAATGTCCCAATTCCAATCAGTATCTATTATTTGTGTTGGAGAGTAACCAACATGAACTCAGCCTCAAAACGCTCGAATATTTTTTTTTCTCATCTTAGGTTTTATTCGAAGTAGATTGACCTTCTTGGCAGAGATTTAGTGAAGTTCTGTAGAATATGTGCGCATCGAGATTGCAGTACTCGCAGTTCTTCTCGATCGCTTACATCCGGACTTTTGACAGTGATGGCTAGTCCACAGTGCTGTCAAACGTCTCATGCCACCGGGTCAAGGATGTTGCGCACCAATGGCAACGCTCTTTCGTTGCGATACCAAATATATGCACAGTCACGACGGGTTCTGGCTGTCGGCGTCGCCTCCATTTTCACTATCCACCTGCGCATCATATTTCGTACCGGCTGGTTTTTGCCTTGAGCGCCGTCGTCACCGCCATACATTCAATATTCCTGCGCGCATCGTATTTTCTACCGGCGGAAAAAATCACGCGAGTGGGTTTGATGAACACGGCTGAAACACATATCAAACGAGATGAAACATTGCCGCTCGCATGGAGATTGAGATAGCATGAGGAAGAATGAGATAGCATGACCTCCGCTCAGAAAGCTTGTCATCTAAACAAAAAGATTGCAGCCCACCCGTCTTGAATGAGCGTTAAAAAGACGTGATGGGTTCGCTCAAGCAGCAGTTTTGAACACTGATTCTAAGGGGGTGGTCACGATCTCTGGCGCGTGCGCTATCTCGGCAGCCTTCAGCGGGCCGCTTGCATATCCTTCTATGTGCTGAGCGCTCAACGCGAAGATACTGTGGAAACAGCATCTCTTCTTGGAGCGATCGCATTCTCTTACACTAGTGCTTTGCAGCGTTACGCGAAATAATATGCAAAGTGCTAGCTTTCAGCCTTACTTCGTATATAACATTTCATTTTTTTGCTATCGCATTTGTTACTTCGCCCTTGTGACGAAATTTACTTTTTTTAAAACGACAACAACTGTTCACAACTTTAGACAAGTATAAACTGTCCGTTGTGTTTCTTCTTTCCTCTCTCCTTTTACTTAACGACTGCTGCAGACAAATACGTGAATGCGTAACTTTCGCTACGAAAGTAACCGATTACATTCTTTTACATGCCCTAATAGTATTCTTGACTCCACTGAATAGGCAATGTGTGTCACGAGCAAGCGCCCTTGCTAAGTAATCGCGTGCATTAGCGACCGAAGGGACTCACCGACCATTAATTTTTACGGTATCTGTCTTTTTTTTAGTGCAACAGAAAGCTTACCGAGCTGAATGTAATCGCGAAAAGGTAACGCGGCGAGCGCCATGCAACATTGGAGATTTTACATCTGCCGCAAATATGGAATCTTAACTCTTAATTTTGTTATAAGCTGTAGGTCGCACCTTGAACATCGTGACAATCTTTCTCGTCGGGTGCACGTGACCGATAACGAACACTGCCTCGTTGTCGGAGTCGCTTTGCAGCTTGACCTTGGGCGCGTACTTTCCCAGCAGTTTCTCGATGGCCGGAACATTGCACTTCGGCAGTTTGTCGATCTTCATGTGATAGCCGGTGTCGAACCGATGCTTCAGAAAGCTGGGAGAACCAGTACACCTGTGCGGTAATGAGAGACAGGTTAGGGTTCAAACTTCAACGGCGGTTGGGAGGGTACATCGCGCTAATTGATGTGGGGAGTTTTAACGTCCCAAAACCACCATATGATTACGAGAGACGCCGTATATAGTAGAGGGCTCCGTAAATTTCGTCCGCCAGGGGTTCTTTAACGACCACCCAAATCTGAGCACATGGGTCTATGGGATTCGATCCCGCGACCTGCGGGTGAGCAGCCCAGTACTTAATCCACTAGACCACCGCGGTGAGGCAGGACGTCAGGGTAGACGCGGACAAGACGAACGCAGTACTGTCCGCATTCGGGCTTTACGTTTAAGTTTCAATAATGTGTCATACAAAATAACCCACCACAGCATACCTAAATTGTGAATTGCACAGTTACACTATGGATTACACATTTAGTGTAATTCATTGCGTGAATGAATGGACAAGAAGTGTAAAGACCGATGTATCATTGCCGATGTTGCTCTACCATGATGTCTTATTGCACTCCATAATTGTTCAGCTGCGAATACGCAGTTAGTGCCACGTTCTAAGGGCCGTTATACTTGTGGTATGGGCTGGGGCACGTTCACCATTTTTTTCTTTTAGATGCGGAAGCATCTTATACTCGCGCCTTATAATGCGCCGTCCGCGCCGTCCGCACCGCTTCTCGAACATTCGACAGCTGACGAGCGCGCATGCGCCGTCGCGCCGTCACCCACCATCTGTGCCGCGCGCGCTTCTCCTTCGAGAACATTCGACAGCTGACAGCGCATGCGCCGTCGCGCCGTCGCCATCTGTGCCGCGCGCGCGCTTCTCCTTCGAGAACATTCAACAGCTGACAGTGCATGCGCCGTCGCGCTGTATATATACTCAAGGTCGGCGCTCGCTCGCTCAGTTGCCGCTCGTCGGTTGGTTTGTACGGCGCGTCGACGTCCAAGGTCGCGGTGAAATGAATTCCAACGAATCCACAAACACAATGATCGACGTCCCTTCGACCAGCGCCGCCCTTTCGCATACGTGTGTACGTGTTCACTCATTTAACACCCCCTCCTACAACCACGTTAACCAATTTAGCCATCGACCCAAGTAAGTCGCACTTTAACACCCCGTTAACCAATTATATGCTCCGCATCCTCCTCAGTGTTCCCCCGAGGGAAGCTGCGGGCAATTTTTTTTGCCCCACAATAGACGTATGTATGTATGTATGTATGTATGTATGTATGTATGTATGTATGTATGTATGTATGTATGTATGTATGTATGTATGTATGTATGTATGTATGTATGTATGTATGTATGTATGTATGTATGTATGTATGTATGTATGTATGTATGTATGTATGTATGTATGTATGTATGTATGTATGTATGTATGTATGTATGTATGTATGTATGTATGGGCGTGAATTCGCGTTCGACAATGTGCACCTGATGCGACCGTTGGCCATGATTATGATTCGGTCTCCGAGAACGTCCGCCTCGTCCAGATGCTGCGTGGTGAGGAAGATGGTGCACTGACGGCGGATCTTGAGCAGCAGCTCCCACATCTCCCGCCGAGCTTCGGGGTCCATGTTGGCCGTCGGCTCATCCATGATTATCACCTGCAACAGTCCAGTCGCCGTAACAACTTGTGGACATCCACCTGAACATCTTTGGATGTACTGGATGTGTCGAGCACATGTATAGTCAAGTGATTATGATGGAGACTGTGAACGACTGATCACAGAGTCTGCGTTTTGTGGACGTTTCAACTTCTTTGTAAAAAAAAAAATCACCGCCAAGCCCTCCGTACAAATGGTTAACCAGAGAAAGCTGAAACGTGCGGCCCCAGTGTTTAACAGTGGGTTCAACCCGACGTGGCACTGAAGCCTTTCACAATTATTGGTTACATGTTAGTGCTTCTTAATGAGATTAAACACACGTTTGGGTTGAGTGTAAACCTTGGGTGTACCACAGTCTTTATTTAACATGTCGTACCTTGTGCCTCGCATCATTCTGGTCATGGAAGAGTGTGATGAGCGGTTAAATGCGTTTCGCATTGCGTTAATCACAGTGGTTGTTCTCGAACCTCATGCGGTCATATACGTCGCCGCAGAGGCCAGTGCGCCACTGGAGAAACTACCGCGGGCGTTCATTCCGGCGAACGCGTTCCTATAATCATCACATTGATGCCGCAACGCCGCATTGTTGCAAGTGTTTCTAACTTGGCGGCGTGGTTTGCAAGATCTACCCGCCACCTGCGCTGGCGTTCCCCTTCGTGATTTAGCGTGGCTTGGAAGGATGCCGGATCATCGGTACGCAGCTGCTACCGGCACACGGCCTCCCGGATCTGTTTTGTCCCGGGTCTGCGCCACCAGCCCGGCCAATGCGAGCTCTCTCACCTCTCAAGTTCCAGAACTCTTCCAGAGTTGTTCCGGGCATAGCCACCAGGAAGGTTTCACGAGAAACTCGTGTGCGCGTGCATAAGGCCACCGCTGCGACGGCGTTAACGACGTCACTCACAACGCAGCCAATAGCGTGCGTGCTTGGGTACGACGCTCCGACGACGTAGCTGATAACACAGTCAACGAAGACCATTCATGACACTGCTGCCGTACGGTTTTTCGTCTTTCCAAGCTATGTACAGCTTTCGCAATAAAAAACCACTGCACGGACATGCTAGCTATTTAGCACAGTCTTTATGTTCGCAGCAGTAGCATTGTCACTGGTAAATATTTAATGGCGAGAGTGGCCACAGGTCATCCTGTTGCACATAAGTAAGCGCAGGTGTGCGGGAAGAAATTCTGCAGAAAGGTGTTCTCCTTTTCAGACCATCCTTCTGGCGCAAGTTACATGTTGAGCTGAACAAAAACAAAGAGTATTTTTTCTGGTACTCAACCGTAAATGAGTTTAGAAAAACTTAACTCAATGAAAAAAAAATGATGCACAAATCTAGGCATACGAGCGATACGCAGACGCATTTTGCAATTTTGACGCAGAGCGATATATCCGTGAAAACGACCAGAAGACTGCGCCTCAAGGAAGACAATTCAATGTGGTCTAGAAAAGGTCTACACAATACGGTTTTGGGTGCATTCCCTAGGATAGTAGGGTTCGTCTTTATGTGTCGTCACTTGCTGGTCTATAGGCCTATCTGTCGGCCTGCCGCGGGCTTCGCCGCGCTCCAGCCCTACACAACACATGGCAACTCGTATTTCGAACCGGTTAACAGAAGAGTTTCCAACCTTCGGTGTACCAAGGATGGCTATCGCCGTGCAGAGACGCCGCTGAAGACCCAGGGACAGGTCGACGGCCAGCACGGAGCGATTCTGCATGAGGCTGACGTCGTGCAGCAGGGTGACCACCTCGTAGCGAACTCGGTTGAGCGGTATGCCCTTCAACTAAATCAGACACGACAGGTGGAAACGTGGCCATGTTAGTAAGGGCATAAAGTGCAAGAACAGCGCAATAGAAAACAACTGGCGAAACACCTTCTTCCACAAGAACTTTGGAGGGGGGGGGGGGAGTGGTCCTAGGGCACACTTTTGGCTACGGGTCTGTACTGAACTAACAAGCGAATAATAATAATAAAAAGTACAAGAAAAGCGGCGCGACTTTCGCGAAGAAGCCTCGAGAACGCTGGAATATTGTTTTTATGGTTATTGAAAGTATTTTTAATTAAAACAACATCGTCACTCAAATATGAAGTGAGAGTAAAAATCACTTATCTTGCACAGCGAAAATATGCTCAAATATGAACGAAAGTACCCATTTGTTTTTTACCACTACCTCCGGAGTTGTCTCTGGTTGAATGCACATTTGCGAGTGCATGATTAATGCTACCTGTTGATTGCCCCAACGTATATTTGAACTCAACAATCGACTACTCAAACGCATAGACAAACGCTTTATTAGTGAACGGCAAACGTGCTAGTGGCGAACAGATGATTACTGAAAGTACTATACATTCACTAGAAAAATGCAAATAAGCTTTAAAAATGACACGAGACTAGAACATTTTACAAGACAATCGGAGAAAAAAGAAGCCTCAATCCGCATATTGTAAGCTGAACTGGCAATCCTGCACTTAAGCCTGATTGGCTGTTCCTCAACAGTCCCCGTCTGTTGCACTTGCGGAAATCCCAGAATTAGAGATCAGAAAAGAGAAATTGATTGCTCAGACTTTCAGTTTCGCCTGGGGAAAACACGTGACAAATTTTTTACCAGCTATCGCTTTCAGAAAACAACTATATTCATCGAATGAGCAGTAGTCCTTACGAGTTTTGACCATAAAAGCACATTTAAAATAAGGTATTTGCTTTTGTACAGATCCGGATGGAGTGCATCTAAGCCAACAAGCGTTGTGTCCCGTCTCGGTCTGTCACCGTCCGTGCGATTTCTTTGCTCTGCTGTTCTTAATCGTTTAAATTCATTGTTAATGCAAAAATAACGGCTATGAAGGAATAACCAAGGCCAGACGTACAACTGCGAAGAACACCAGATGTTCCTCCACGGTGAGGTCTTCGATGAGGATATTGTGTTGCGCACAGTAGCCGATGCTTTCGCGCGCGTCTCTGGTGCAGTTCTTGACGTCGTAGTTGCCGATAAGAATCAGGCCTGACGTGCAGTCCAGAAAGCCTGGAGCAAGGGGGAGCTAGTTATGTTGGGATTTATGGTGCCGAGACAGCAATGGCTATGATTCGCCAGGCACTAGGTGATTTGTAACGAGAAGGTATCAGGAAGAGTATGGAAGCTGACATTCATTTACACTTTGTTTAAAATACCTTTGGCCTCTAGAAACTCAATGACATCCTGTATGGGGGTGATTCAATTCATCGCAGAACTATCATTGAGTTTAGAGATGTTAGTTTTTTGTGGAATTCAATAAAGTAATCATGTCTTTTCTTGGAAAGCTGGGCACGCTATTCGAACACGATTCACCGTCACAGGTTCCTTGAAATATTGGCACTGCTGCTGCTCTGCTATTCACAGCAAAAGAAAAAAAGTATTTTTTAGGTGAATATGACAGGGGACATAGTTTTACTTGGATTAATCGCTTTTGACGACAGCATAAGTTAAATTCTTGTGAAAGAGGCCCGACTGTTTAAGTTGCCCTTTCAACCATCGTTCTGGTATCTCAATACATTGGTTCCTGGTGCTGGACAGTTAATTTTATCAGCTTGCGTTTCAGATCCTTCACGTGTCGAGATTATTCCATCACCGCCCCTGACAACGTGGTGACGCACAGCGAGGTTACAATACAATTACACCGGCTCTAGTTTTAACAGTAAGTGTTCATTCGTTCAATGGGGCAAATGAACACTGCATTACTATTATTCAACATTCAAGTTCAATATTATTCAACAAAGATACAATTTTTGGGGAAAATTATGTACAGGATTGGTAATATTTGTATGGATTGATATTAAGGAGCTTTCGTGTTCGAAACTGTCAGAGGGGTGGGGGGTGTTGGTGCAGACTTTGATTCATCGTGCGAACAGGATAAAATGACATATATGTTTAATAAACAAAAAGGAAAGGGGAGACACTGAAGATCAAGAGATTACCACTTACAAAGTTAAGAGCAATATAACATTTACCAATCGAAAAGGTTGCGAGGATGAAGATAAAAATGTGCAAAATATGTGTGCACTCAACGGCGATTTCAACTATACTACGGCCATTCTAAAGAAAGTAAAATGAAGAGTACCGAGATCATGTTCAAGCATTCATGCGATCATAACTTACCTGTGATCATATTGAGTAAAGTTGTTTTGCCCGCGCCGTTGTGGCCAAGCAACACGGTAATCTGGCCCTCGTAGACGCGCATGGTCACATCTTGCACAGCCACCACACCATCGTAGTCCTGTGCCCATCGCGTAAATAGGGGTACGCATCTTAACACTGCAAATACTAAATCCACTGATTACATCCTACATCCAACGTTCCAAGCCACACTGACGTGTGTTTGTAGTGATCGCTACCATCGAGAATATACAACACATGCACAACGTCGTCCCGAAGAGCCCTATATAAACGCGGGTGTGGCTCGACGGATAAGTATATATCGCAGATTTCTCGATCAGCACTCGAACAAGAGAAATGCATCGATCTGAATTGAGGGTCCCGTTTGTTACACTTGAAGGACACCTGCTTAGCTGTTGTAGAAGGGCAGACAGGCAGGCAAGCGAGGTATTGGCGAGAATCTTTTGTGCCCCTCAGGAATTAACAACCAAGGCCACTCTTACCTTGCAGGCGCCGACGAGTTGAATGGCTGCCAAAAGGTCTCCTGGCTCAGTTTCAAAGTTGTGGAGCTCTGGGCCCACTTTCGTTTGTCGCGGCAGGAACGTCATAGACGGCACCCAGTACTTAGACTGGAGACAAAAATAACATCTGTGTAAGTACTCCACAGTGGATTTCTCTGAAGATTCACACACGCACAGACTCTCGTAAGCATGTTCTACAGCAGAGCACGGAAAATTCTGTGTGCCATAGTAATCCTGCTTTGAGACTTATCAAGGAAAGGAAGCCATGGAATAAAAATTTCGTCGGCTTCGTGTAGTACGATGTTACCTCAAAGAAAACGTGAACTATATATATAGCTCACGTTTTCTTACGTACTTTTCGCTATACCGTCACCGGTATCATCGACTGACGCTATGTGATGCAGGGTTCTTGTTGCTGATTTGTTTCTCTCCCGGGCTGAGCCTCAGAGAGTTTTGTTAATAAGGACAAAGCCGTTCGGTTTCCAAGAAACACACAAAAAGTTTAATTGAAAAGTAAAAAGGCAAAGATTCCTCACAAAACAAAACACTTAATAAACAGTTGACTGGACATGACGAAACACATCTGTAAACACCCAACAAGAACGTTCAAAGTCAGTAACTAAACCTAACGTTCGAAAGGGGCTGAGTGATGGGAGTAGCGCAAGATATCTGTTCGGTCTCACCCACACGCTGAATTCCGCCGACGATGAGCAAACCGGAACGCGGTGATTCCGGCTTCAGGACGCGGGCAGGACGGGGATGAAGGAACGCTGGCTGCTGACGACACGTCGAGAAACCAGGCCGGAACGTGGTGGCTCTGGCTTTAGGAGTGTGGACCCGTCTGTGACGAGAGAACGCAGGCTGGTGGTGACGCGTCAGAGAACCAGGGTCGACCTAGTCAAGCAGCCGGGCGCACAGCTCGGGCCCGGAGCCCGACGGCTGTAGCTCGCCTGCCGGAACCAAAGTCCGCAGGCCCTGGAAAGGAGTTCAGGACCGGATGGCCACGGTCCTTTGGAGCGGGAACACGACGGCAGGAGGCCCCGGCCGGTTGAAGTCCTGTAGGCTCGGGTCCGGAACCCAACGGCCCATCTTCAGCGCCCGGTCCGGTGACGACCTTCCGCTTGCCCCGTCTTCTTCGAACTCCCCTTGCTCTGGTCTCCTCAGGCTCCTGCTTCAGCTCTGGCCCACTTGTCTCGTTCTGATTGGAGATTCTGTACTTTCGTGGTACCCAGCCATTGGGCCTTGAAATCTCCGTGGTCTATGATCATTGGTTACCTTATCTTTTATTTTGTTCACGGGATGCCACGCGTCCTCATGCACGCGACATCTTCACTGTCGTCGTCTTCGTCGTTGTCTAGGCAGCACCGCGCGTGCACTCTGTTCTCTTCTGTTTTTGTGACGCGCACTTTCCAAAGGCGCGCACTTTAAACGCGCACCACACATCACATACGCCCCCCTTTTATTCAAGTTTTTTTTTTTTTTAGAAAAAAAAACTGCCGATGAGTGCGCGTTCTGCACTACGTCACAATTAAACCACGTATTTGCACCACGCAGTTCAACACATCACCGGGCTACAGTTCGCTACATCGTCCAAATGTCCACACTTAAACTTTAGATTCACTGCATTGCCCAAAGGTCCACATTCACTAACCACTATATACACACGAAGCAAGAAAAAGTATGAACTCATCTAGCTTATTATAAAAAATACCTGAATTAGCCTGTTTAGTACACCACCTTTTTTCATATATACCCTATTAGGTAAAAAAAAAAAAAAAAAACTACACATCAAGTCAATGTTACATTGCATGTAACTTCTTCAACTGCAAGTTCACATCAAACACCCTTCCGTGGGCCGCAATCAAGATCCAAGAGAAACCACCAGAATATCGAACTTGACGATTACGTTATAGCGTCCCAAACAAGACGTTTAATGGCTCTAACCAATTGACAAAAGTGAGGAATTCGACGCCGGTGGAATAATTGTCGAACGTATGCCCGTCTGAACCTAAAGCTGTGTATCACCAGACGCCCAACCTCTAAATCACAAGCATACACGCTGGAATGGCTGTACGCCAATCGGAAGCGTTTCCTCCAGGCGTGGCAGTAAAACCACGTCTGAATAATTTCATCCTTCCCAGGAACGCTTTCCTTGAGCTCGTAAGCCGATAATTGTACAGACACCTTTAGAAAAGCGACCTCTTCAACCGAAGATGCCGGAGAGCACCAGTAGGTGTCCTTCCTCGTACAATGAGTTGCTGGACCATTACTCCCTGCGTGCTCAGCCTCCATCACTTCAGCTTTTTGTCTTGCTCTTTCATCAAAACTTTGAACCCCTCTGCCCGAGTCATCGTGCCTATCCTCATTACCACGTAGAGCTGACTTACACTGCAACTCTACTCTCTGTTCTTCAAGTTTTTCTGCATTTTGCTCCAGTTTACTCATGAAAGCATCATCTACAACTTCTCGAGAACTCAAGCCCTCTCTCTGTATAGGCGAGTTATATTCATCGTGAAAAGCTGTGTACGTAGCACCTGTTGCTACATCCAGTGGCCCAAAACAAAAGGCAGAAACTAGATCGGAGCTTTCATTACGGCATTCGCCGGCGTTAGCTAGATGTTTTATTGCTCCTTCAATGGAGCTCTTCAGAGACAATCCTACCTCTGCATGAAGTGTGCTTGACTTCTCGCAGGTTTTAACACACCCTTTACTTTGAATGGAACGTTCTTGTTCCATGCTCACGAAGCATTCCCGTGCTTCAATAAGCTCCTCGAGCCTTTTAGTTTCTTCACTACCCACCTCCCTGTCATACGCTTGCCTAGTTTCACTCTCTAGCGAAAGGTCATGAGGTGGTACAGGGTCAGCCTGATATAAATTCAAATCGCTCGTGACGTAACTGCTGTCAGAGCACACCTCAGCCACTCGTTCACTCCTCTGTATCCCCAGCTTCCCCGTTCTTGCCAGGGCAAGCTCGAGTCGCCGCTCGAAGTCCACCCTCTCTAATTGGAGCTGCTGCTTCTTTGCGCGTGTCTCCAGTTCGAGCTGTTTTTCTTTTTCGCGCGTCTCGAGCTCAAGCTGCTCCTTCTTGGCCTGCGTCTCCCGTTCCAACTGTTCCTTTCGAGCTTCTCGTTCCGCAGCCCGTTGCTCACGCTCCCTCTCCATCCGCTCCTCGTACCATACTCTAAACTCCGCTCCCGTCAGTCCCATTTTATCCGCCAACTCAATTAACTCCCACGTGTTCGTCATCGTGTTAACCGCGTCAAAAAATCTACTGGAAAAACAAACGACTTTGTCCTGTCGCTGCGGACGCCAATTTGTGATGCGGGGTTCTTTGTTGCTGATTTGTTTCTCTCCCGGGCTGAGCCTCAGAGAGTTTTGTTAATAAGGACAAAGCCGTTCGGTTTCCAAGAAACACACAAAAAGTTTAATTGAAAAGTAAAAAGGCAAAGATTCCTCACAAAACAAAACACTTAATAAACAGTTGACTGGACATGACGAAACACATCTGTAAACACCCAACAAGAACGTTCAAAGTCAGTAACTAAACCTAACGTTCGAAAGGGGCTGAGTGATGGGAGTAGCGCAAGATATCTGTTCGGTCTCACCCACACGCTGAATTCCGCCGACGATGAGCAAACCGGAACGCGGTGATTCCGGCTTCAGGACGCGGGCAGGACGGGGATGAAGGAACGCTGGCTGCTGACGACACGTCGAGAAACCAGGCCGGAACGTGGTGGCTCTGGCTTTAGGAGTGTGGACCCGTCTGTGACGAGAGAACGCAGGCTGGTGGTGACGCGTCAGAGAACCAGGGTCGACCTAGTCAAGCAGCCGGGCGCACAGCTCGGGCCCGGAGCCCGACGGCTGTAGCTCGCCTGCCGGAACCAAAGTCCGCAGGCCCTGGAAAGGAGTTCAGGACCGGATGGCCACGGTCCTTTGGAGCGGGAACACGACGGCAGGAGGCCCCGGCCGGTTGAAGTCCTGTAGGCTCGGGTCCGGAACCCAACGGCCCATCTTCAGCGCCCGGTCCGGTGACGACCTTCCGCTTGCCCCGTCTTCTTCGAACTCCCCTTGCTCTGGTCTCCTCAGGCTCCTGCTTCAGCTCTGGCCCACTTGTCTCGTTCTGATTGGAGATTCTGTACTTTCGTGGTACCCAGCCATTGGGCCTTGAAATCTCCGTGGTCTATGATCATTGGTTACCTTATCTTTTATTTTGTTCACGGGATGCCACGCGTCCTCATGCACGCGACATCTTCACTGTCGTCGTCTTCGTCGTTGTCTAGGCAGCACCGCGCGTGCACTCTGTTCTCTTCTGTTTTTGTGACGCGCACTTTCCAAAGGCGCGCACTTTAAACGCGCACCACACATCACACGCTACCGGTGAAGGAAACGCCGGACAAACGCAGGAAAAAAAAACGCTGTACGTAAAAAAACGTCTTTGTGATGCCACTCCACGTTGTACAAAGAGCTGCAAAACGGCTCCCGCGAAATGCTAGTCGCGCTGTATCAAGGCGGGCTCGCATACGGGTTTAGACACAAGAAAAACGTGTTGCTGCGTGTGCCAGAAACGTTGCGACTCAACGCACATTCAACCATGTTCTCTACATTTAGTATCGTCCCTAAATCTCTCATCCTTACTTTGTATATCAGTCCAATGGGTTGCTATCGCATTCATTGCTTCATCATTGTGCCGAAGATAAGCTGACTTTTTTCCCCTCCCCCTATAATGCGGTGGCGAGGCTCGGATTCAGTCGCGCGATCTGTGGGTCAGCAGTGGGGCACCATAGCCACTAGACAACATTGGTGAGATTTAGAAACAGTATAAGCCACTAGGCCACAGTGGTGAGTTGTAGAAGCAGTAGAAGCCACTAGGCCACAGTGGTTAGTTGTAGAAGCAGTAGAAGCCGCTAGGCCACAGTGGTGATTTGTAGAAGCAGTAGAAGCCACTAGGCCACAGTGGTTAGTTGTAGAAGCAGTAGAAGCCACTAGGCCACAGTGGTGAGTTGTAGAAGCAGTAGAAGCCACTAGGCCACAGTGGTGAGTTGTAGAAGCAGTAGAAGCCACTAGGCCACAGTGGTGAGTTGTAGAAGCAGTAGAAGTAGGGATACAGTCACCAAGAAAATTCACCTTGAAAGGGAACAGATACGGCTTGGGTATGCCCGGTCCAGTAGGAAACACGTTGTCGAGGTACCACACGGTGATTACGATGGCGCAGTCGGTGAGGATTCCCACGAACAATATCTCAGCCAATGTCACGTTGTCGGGTGTGGCCGACCGATCGAAGAAGTTCGACCAACTGGCGCCGTGTACAACTGGGCATTAGGAACAGACTCTGAGCTGCTTTCGAAGGAAACTGCCTATAGAAATAGGCTAAGGGCTTCGATGGAATATATGCAAGTATATACAAAATTCACCGCGCATCTATCCTTTCTACGATAACGGTAATGCATGATCAAAAAAAAGAATAGATAAAATTGTATCACCATTCCCGCGAGCTTCCGTTATTCGCAACCATTCGAGATTTCAGCCGATTTTACTTGCGACAAGCGTAAGTGCAAAGCTTCGAGTAACCTGTTTTAACATTCTTGACGCATGCGACGAATTCCAGAGATCACACCAAAGACGGCGCAGGATATCTTTACTGTATGAGTGTGGGAGGGGGGACTCTCGACGAGCAAGTTTCTTCAGGGAGGACAGAGAGGCTGAGAACATATGCGTCATGTTTTGACTAAGCTTGCCCTTGGAACGGGGGGGGAAGGCAAAGGGGGGGGCAGGTAAAAATTTGGTTGGGGGGTGGGGGGGAGGTCCAGTTTTTTATATCACCTGGCGCCGCCCCTGGACACACGCATCGTGGTAATCGAATTTCACGCGAAGCTCTCACCGTCGCCTATGTTGCACTTTCATGGCTCGGAAAGGAGCCTCCATCGCCTATGTTGCATTTTCATGTCTCTGAAATAAGCTTCACGAGGTGGTTAAATGTATTTCTCTATATTGAGTGGTTGCATGCACGCAGTGGCGGCCGCGTCGCTCTAATGTCAGTTCTCATTCACCCGCAAAGCCGAAAGTTTCTAAAGCGTTAGCAGAGGCTCGTATTGTAGTTTTTGGGTCGATTATAGCATAAAATGTCTCGCATAAGCTACGGGGCCACCGTCACGAATCCCTTGAAGGGCTGGATAGATTTTGGGATGAAGAAGGCGAAGAAAGGGATTAAGTGACACCGGAACTGTGAAGTTGGGAGAGAAAGGTTGGAGGGGGGATTTTATACTTTAATGTCACCCAACGTTGCCATTCTAAAGAAGGCTTCCATAATATCTCATACGTGGTTTACTCTGACGGGGATTGGGCGTCTGAATTCAAAGAACATATCAATAAGGATCTCTAATATGACAAATTGGGACGTCAGCCATGAAGTATAGAGTTTTTTGTTTTGCGGTTATGTTTCAATATATCGGGTTTCCCACAAAAACAAAAAGACAAAATAAATAAAACAGTGTGTAAGATCACTTACGTCTGTGTAGTTTTGAATACAACGAGAGAACTAACTTGATGGTACAAGCGTTCACAAAGTAAAAACATATATATGGGACGAACACTATCATTTGTGGGCCGTGGGCCAGCCGCTTCAGCTCCTGTTTTCTGCAGAAATATGCAAATATCGACGCCATAACGATACCTAGCCTAACCACGCAGCGCAGTAGGTACCTGTGCTACAATTCAAGCATCAACGGAGGCCTGCAGGTAACGTGAGATAACAATTTCAGAACAACAGCGCCCGCGATCACGCGCTCCAAGTGTGATTCAGAGTGTACAAGTGCTAATCGTACCGAATTTCTCGAATCGCTCGAGCACCCGGAAGCTCCAGTGCAGGCTCATGCCAGGAAAGATGGAAGTCAGGAGCTTGTCTCTGCGCCGTATGTAATAGTAGCCCTGGCCATCGGCGTGCTCCAGCGCCAGAAAGGGCATGACGCAGCTCAAAGTCCAGTAGAGTATGGCGCCGGCTACGGCCGATTGGGCTGCACGCAACGCCCCACATGGACCCGTGAAAGGCTCGTCGCAAGCGTATAGGTTGCGCTTCAAATTAATGAACCCGTGTCGATGTTCATATGAGCCAATTACGGCGGCACGAAATGCAACAAATGTACTTTTCAACCACTACGCATTACCACAACAGAAATATATCGCGTCTAGATGTTCAGAAAAAGCGTGCACATTTGCTGTAAGTCATCGACACAAGATGGCCCCACTGCAGCGGTAGAGTAGTCAACTTTCTCATTGACGGTTATCTTACCGACCTTGGCTTAAACTTTGAGGTTGCCTACCAGGTGACACTCCTGACCATAGGTGTGAAATAATGGGGGGGGAAAGAGGCAGTCCCCCTTAATCACCTAATGTGGGCGCAATGTCTATGCCACACTGTTATAACTGTTGTATCATTGTTTAAAGAGGAAGGTTGAAGTCACGGTGTGGTTTTTGGCGATCATGGTGACAAAAGGCTGCTGATGCATTCCAAGACCTGTACTCCTCTTATCTTTTATTTCTGAAAAGCAAAGGACCAAAAATAGGCCACTGTGAAAACCACATCACTGGTCCATTTACTTGTTCTTGCTAACCCGTTGTGAAAGATGTCTCTATACCAACGCAAGAGCGAAGGTGGAGTGTGGGCTGCGTTGCAATAAGACATTGCGCCCCCCCCCCTCACGTATGTTTCAACAACTCACGTATGTTTGTTGACTCAATCATATTCTCATCATACTTAACCATATGTTGCATATACCAGGGGTATCAAACTTGTCCCAGCCAGCTGGCCGCAGTCACGCAATTTAGACCCACCAGAGCCCAAGTCGTGAAAAATGATAGACGGGGAGAATGGGGGAGTAGTTAGTAGAAATTGTGAAAAAATGTCATTTGAACAAGAAAAAACTTTTCCTATATATCATATACAAGTATTTTCTGAACGATATCGCCGGGATTGCAACCACAAAGAGATACCAGTCTTCACAATGGCTAAAGTCTGGGTGCCGATTCTGAAATATAGTTTTGTTTAGCGGTTATGTTTGAAAACACAGGGTGACCGCATGTGGTGGCTCACGAACGCAGTGCATGAGACCTGCCAAAGCTGAGTAGCTCGCGAACGTGCTTAAAAAAATATGAAGTGTTGTCAATCATGTGCCGCAAGCGAGATGTTCGTGAGCCACATGCGGCCATCCGGGAGTCAGAGACATTTGATATATAGCAACATACAGTATTGCAACAGCATCGAGAAGAATGAAGCAGGACAGCTGTCATATTTAGGATGCCTCACAGCGTTTATTCACCACAACCATTTATCTAATCACCGCTGAAATCGAAACTATAAACAATTTGCTTTTTCGCGTAAATCTATAGCACATGACTGGCATACAATTCATAATCATCGCGTTATCACTGCCTGTCAGACTACTACATCTCCTCCGAGTCGACATTCACATCGTTCACTCGCAATCACTTACGGCTCGCGAAGAGCACGGACAGCAGCATGGCGTGCATGAGGCACGAACTGCAGAAGCACATCAGTATGGCGAACAGGAGCGACGGGTCGCTGAACTGGACGAAGGCGCGGTCCTCGTCGTTGCGCTTGACGCTCAGGAAGAGCATCATCAGCGTGACGGTGATGATGTGCATGAAGAACCCGCTCAGGTAGTGACTCAGCCAGTACACCCAGTCGTTCAGCCCCACGACCCGAAGCATCTCCCTCAGCCCTGCGAAAGAAGAGCGAAGGGAGCTCCAGCCGGGGACAACGAACCTCGAGAAAGTTATCACAGGGTGGCATCCACGATTATGAGGGCCATCGAAGTTATGAGGCATCCACGATTATCTTCGATTATCCACGATTATGAGGGCTAGCGGGAAAAGCAGGTCGCAAGATTGAATCCCGACTGCGGTGGCAGCATTTTCAATGGTGGCGAATGCTGTAGGCTCTTGTGCTCAGATTTGGGAGCACGTTAAAGAACCCCAGGTGGTCGAAATTTCCGGAGCCCTCCACTATGGCGTCTCTCGTAATCATTACGGTGGCTTTGGGACGTTTACCCACGTATTATTCATATCAGTCATCGGGAAAAGCTTACATGCAGGTTGACTTTACAGTATATGCAGTCGTGATCAATACGAGTTTCAACACGCTATGCTGAAAATGGCGCCACCACTGGAAAATTGACTTAAAATAGCAGTTAGCGATACTTTCGGAGCCAATTTACCGTTTGTCACTGCCATTGTTCTGCCTTGGGGACACTTTAGAGTGGATGTGGCAATGAAAATTATTTTTGTTATTTATGAAGATAAAGTGATGAAATTCGGCATACATATGTCATTTGTTGTGGTGATATGATAACTGAAATCAGCTTTCAACTATCCAATGTAGTCGTTGAGTTATAGCAACTGACAGGTTCTTATTGTAATCCCAAATTTATTCAATGAGACATAAGTTCGTCAAACGTCTTGCATAAGGATATTCACAAGGACCCATTCTGTTTTGTAATACTATTTTTTTATCTTTATTACATAAAAAAACACAAAATATTTTTGAAATGTTCTGGGCATAATGTTTTACCAACTTTTACAAAAAGCCAATTATAACTTTGCATAATGTGCACACATATTTGGACAATTTTACGGCACTCACAAATATCTCAGGATCTAAGGGCAGAAAACGGAATGGCTATATCTGCATTTGTTGCGAGATGGCACAGGTATGACTGACAGCAACTCGTAAAATATGTAAGCAGAGAAAATGGAGCGCTAATAAATTGTTGCGAGGAGATAAGTAAACGGAACTCGGAAGGGAGCTGGCTTTTAATTAGAGAAATGCAGATTTGTAACTAGCTCGAGGTCCGATCTGTCGTCTTTACGATGATACCAATATGAGAGCACTGTGCCAAGAAAAATTCACAAATTTGCATTTTCAAAAGGCTAATTGTCTCATAGCTTTTCACAACGACGCACCAGCAAAGTGCGTTTTTTTTCAGCTTCTACTACCTATGTTGGTCTAATAATATTTCACTATGATGGAAAACGTGGTCTCAGGTTTGCAGAAAAAAAAATAAACTGAATGATTGAATGATTGAACATTTTGACAAAATTTTCCATTCCCATTGCCACGTTCCCTCTTAACGACAGACAGCCAGTGTGTTCCAATTTATATTGAGCGCGACTGTACATGCACCAAGTCGCGTAGTTAGGGAGGGCCTCCCTTCCCCCCCTCATTCCGAATTTTCTTTCCGCCTTAGCATGCAGAGCCCAAAATGGCACTACAGACCACATTTGCCCACTTATATTAAAATGCGTGCCTGCCCCCCCCCCCCCTAAAAAGATCTGCATGCAAGACATGAAGTTAACAGCTGTACGACAAATGACCGATTAGAAGCTGAATCTGGAAAAAAGCATTTCCCATATGTAAAAATAAAACGCACATAGCTTATCAACCAAAGGTCCTGTATTCAAAGAGTGGATATCCAAATAAACGTTAAGCGGAAGATGGACATATGTAATGACTCTTATGCATTCCACGACACAAAGAATACATATTAGACAAGTTTATAGAATGTTCTAGCAAGGTGTTAGCTTCAACAAAGAAGGCATTGAAAAGGATTATCCGTAAACTTGAGAGATGTGCGAACAGCGAGCTTTTGAACCGATTCACATACGATTCAATACTATTCGAATAGTTTTAGAATAGCAAGGCAGCCAGTTTCAAAACATGTGCTCAAGCTTTAAAAAAACAGAATGCACACGTATACCTTAACCAACCAAAACGCGCGCGCGCGCGCGCGCGCTCACACACACACACACACACACACACACACACACACACACACACACACACACACACACGCACGCACGCACGCACGCACACACACACGCACACGCGCACGCACGCACACACACACGCGCACACACACACACGCGCACACACACACGAACACACACACAGAGAGAGTTATGCTGAGGCAAGCTCGTATACACCAGCAACGAACGCCTTATATATATTTCGAATGCAGGTGAAATTCAATGTGACTACGGCATTCAAGGTGACTCTTTGCTCAAGGCTTTTAAATAAACTGATATATAAATGTTAAAAAGTATTTATTCAGTATCACAAGTTTCACGATGAAAATTGTGGATTGATAATTTTCGTTTGGGTGACACGTATTATGCAAAAACGCACTCATTCTGTAATTAGTATTGACACAAGACAGTATAGTCTCGAAAAATTTAGGGCTGCGTGCATCTTGATAGTCCGATGATTAAAACAGGAAACCTTACCCCTCCATTCTCCAGCGTTTCTTTCCTTTGAGGTATTTTCATCCTACTTATTATCAAAAAACATTGAATATTTTTAATACATGCTATTCAATTCGTGCACCGAATCAAACGGAGCATAGTTCGATTTGTTATTTGAAATTCACCGGCATTCGTGCACATCCAGAAAACGCACGTCGTGGTTGGCGGTCGAGTTCATTTTCGCTATTAGACAACAATCATGTCATTTTTATTTTGCAGTTTCTAGAAGCTTCGCATTCCGTTACACCAATAACGAGAAAAACTCAATTTCGCATCAAGGGCGTAGCAACGAATGCAATAGCAACAAATGGGAATGCGATAGCAGCAAGCTTGAATGCTGTACGAATAGCCAACTTTTTTAGGATCCGCTCTCGTCTAACTCTATAAAACGCGGCGTAAGGGGAAAAAACCCGAACTAGGAAACGAAGCAGCTTTCGTGGTCTTTATCATCTCAACCAGAAGTATGAGTGGTGATAGCACAGCACGTAGAGGTGTATACGAGCGGTACATTTTTCTCGCGATAGCGACGAGTGCCTCCGTAGGTCAAAGTTCGCTAACTGCCACCCGAGTGACTCAGTACGCCCCCCCCCCCCTTGGCACCTCTTGGTGTTCCTTCACAGGACGAAATACATGGGGGAGGGAAGAGGGTGAACAACGTCACTGTTTCGCGTGCACCCTTCGTGCGACGAAGACGGCCTGCTCGTTTCATCTTTCGTTTTTATCTCGTGATTGGCGGTGCTTGTGCGCTTTTACTCGCGCGTAGAGCATACGATTTGTGGGGGGGGGGGGGTGATGTTATCGACTTGGACTTTATATGGAACATGACGGCGACGGCGAAAACCCACCGAGAGCGTCCGTATAATCTCTATCACACACGCACACACAAAAAAAGTGAGGCACAGCCCACCCGTCGACTTCTCATCGACCAGTCGGGCGACGAACATGGAGAACGGCACGAGCATCCCGATGCAGAAGCGCGTCAGCACGAGAGCGTAGTTCTTCGTGTCGTGATACTCGATGTACGAAGGATAGGGGAACCGCTGCAGCCTGACCAGTTCCACGGGGTGCGGGTACTTGAAGCGCTGCGCCTGCATCTCCAGGTGCCCCTGCTGCAACGCCCCGATGATGGGCAGCAGCGTGTTCATTTCAGGGTAGCGCTGTTCCACCGCGGGACCCTCTGGCATTGAGATGAGATACTGCGGGTACTTCACCTGTACATCAGCCAAAAAAAAAAAGGTTCCGCTGTAGACCTAAGCCGATTGCCGCGAGTTGAAGCTGCACGAACAGCGATGAATTGATTCGCCTATGCGTTTACATTGTGGATGTCTGCTTTTTTGCGTCCTTTTCTTGTGTTTATGTGCCCCTTCCTGTTCTTTTTACAGAAACCTATTGACTGTTGCGAGGGGTGGGGGAGGTTGCGGAAAATATATATAGATGAACGAAATACTAAGTACATAAAGCAACCAGCCCTCCCTCAGTTGGATTAGTCCGAAAAAAAAAAGAGCTTCGCAATGCATGCAGGAACAAAGAATCAAGCCATGACATGCCACTCACGATGGTTTTCCCTTGGTACCCAGCTTTTCGGGTACAAAAGTTTAGAAGTGGACAGTGCTTAGAATGCAACAGCACAGGCGCTCGGTTATTACTATCGTCAAACACCTGCAGTCCTAACCCCGCATATAAAGGGTGCTGGGATAATTTAGACTGAGTAAAGTTATCGGTAAGTTCATTATAACTTCTGTTCTAAATAAGCAGCTCAAGGAAGACCACAGAACATAGTACTAGTATCACCTATTGAATACCCTCCTTGGTGACCTCCGCTAAGCACCCCTGTGCCGCTATTTGCAACACCCTCGCTGTAAATGCGAGAGGCCAGATTGGTGGCGCTATCTGGCGGGCCCTGATGAACCAGACAAGCATAGAATTTTCATTGCAGACACCTAGTATACAGTCTGCTTAGTGTAAATTTGTGGCAGTGGCATAATATTGGCCGAGTTGACATTTAAAAGCTATTTTCCCTCAAGAAAACTAGGCGAAAACAAACATATATATAATCGTGGTAGCATAAAACTTTACAAGATGTAGGTACCATCAACCAGTAACCCAGTCTTTACATTTTGTTGTATACTGGAATACCGGACAAGCTAAAGACCTGTAATCATGACTGGGAATGACTGGGCACCCCTTTTAGGTGATTAATCTTCTCCCGACGGATATGCCCGCCAATGCAGTTACCCCCTTTTCGTGGTGTCTCGAAAGGCATAATTCCGGACAGTCCCGAAACAAAGGGTAGATGGCTCACCCTGATGTCGAAGGGCAATCTTCCCGCGAAGAATGTCACGTGCAGGCTGACCGGCTCAGCCTCGGTGTCATTGCCGACACCCGTGAAGAGCATGGCCACCTCGCGGGCGGGCAGCGACTCTTGGGCCGCCTTGCGCACGGCCTTGAAGAGCTGCTTCTCGGTGTCGATGGTCACCACGTGTCGGACGCCCAGGCTGGCCATCGTATTGCGCACCAGCCGATTCAGATATTTGTTGCTCGGAGCGAAGTACACCTAGGTGTGGCAATACACGAACAGGTTCGTAATTTCGTACCACGTGCACCTAAGGCTGTCAGCAAAAAGCTCACCCCTGTTCCACCCAGTGTGATATCTACAGAAACATGGGAGCTGCGGTTCTCCTGTGTTTCTCTTGTAATTACCGCTTCGTTCAAGACCGAAGCAGTTAAATTAACTGCGAGTGTATCAGAGAATTGAAGTGTGACTGAATGGACACTCATCTCACTCAGATTTGTGTAAGTACTGCAATCAAAGGGCGGATCTCAATCATATAGTGTGGGCTTGCCCCTCAGTGACAAGGCAATATAAAAAATACAGCAATGAAGAGCAGTGGGAGACCGCACTGCTAAGCGAAGACCCAGAAGTGCAACTCGACGTCCTTCGGCAAGCCGAGGATGCCGCCAGAGCTCAAGGACTCATGGCTGCCACCTAGGGAAAGGAAACGATTCTTCCACATCTTGCCGTTTTGTTTCTTTAATAAAGTTTTTTTCCTCCTCCTCCTCCTTTTGTCAGGCCCAGCTTTACAACAGCTCCACCACTAAAATCTCGTTACAGCTAGGCCAATTGTTTCGCAGTCTACGAACACAGTCACGTTTGTCGCACCGAAACACGCATACAAACTCGCACCCGGCACTTCTCATGTCGCACGTGCTTTCCAATGTCTCAAAGTGAACGCTTGGCGGCTTAGACAGCTGTTTCGTCTCATAATAACAGAAGCCGACTTGCAGAAATGGACACAATGACAGAGATGGGAACGCAAATGCTGTTTAACAACTGAAATGGCACACTGCGACGAAGAATTAGGCATAAAATGTGTCTGCGCATACGCAGGCATGCAGTGTTACTGGTCGATTCGGCACACGTGGGTCAATACTAGAGACAACTATAGTGCCGTTTCAAGGTTTCTCTGTGCGAGTTATTGACGACCGGCGCACGCATTCGCCACTACTACTGTAGATATGCCCGGCATCTACCATCATACACGTGTGGACATCAACGCAGGATGATTTACAGGTAGCGCTGCATGCCTGGGCACGCCCCATGATTCTTGTGGTTGCTGGGAGAGACGGATAAAGAAGGAAGGAACTAGAGATGCTACAGAAGCCGAAGAGAAAAACCATCGTGGTAGTTTAACAAGATCGATTCTGGGCAGCAGTAACCGTGTATTAAAGGATACAAATATAAGAATTAGATCATATGTGGTTAGGCGTACGTTAAAAAGTTCGGGGGCTCAGAATTAATTTGTTGAGCTACACTACGGCGTGTCTCCATTTCCTCGTGGTCACGATGATCACGATACGTAAAATAACTGAATTGAGTTGTTACAATAACGTGGAAGCAGCAACCAATGCCCTAGATTGATTGTCGAAGCTTTTTTTCTGAATTAGAATCAATTTTATTCTTATAAGTAAGAACGTTATACATAAGGCTAATATATACGAGGTCCCGAAGCCAAAGACTGCAATGGCACTTCCACCCACTGCAAGGCTTTTGCCCGGCACTGGGCGTATAGTCGGGCTGATGATCATGATTATTGCGACTATGAACAAAACAGGAACTTAGGAATCGTGTTCTTCAAAGCTGAAGAGATAGTCGGTTCAACAGAATAGTGTACTACTACGCACCGTGTGCACGTGAGCGATGTCCGTCTGCGTGTTCCAGAAAGTGGTGGTGTTGGTGGCCACGAAGGTGGTGTCACCACGTCGTACCAGAGGCTCTCTCGTCACGGCGTCGTCCTGAATGCCCATGAGCAGGGTGACCATAAGCGCGATCTCCAGTACCGTGGTCGTGTACTGGCGACACATGCGTTTCAGGTAGACGTTCTTCCACAGGAGTATGTGCAGCTGGTGCGCCCACAGGTAACGGTGGCTCGAGCCGTCTGCTGCTTCTCCGTGGGATGATCCGTGTAAAGCACCACGTATGGCAGCATGGGCGCTTCCTCGTGCGCTTCCCTGCGTGGTACCACGTGAGGCAGCGCGTCCACCTCCCTGTGTGGCGTCGTGAGCGCCACCAGGCGAGGCTACGTGTGCGCCTCCTTTTGGGACCCCATGTGTGCCACCAAGTGCACGACTTGGTGAGGCTACGTGTGCGTCCCCCTGTGCGGCTCCACGAGCGACTTCATTGTCGGCACCAGCTGCGGCTGTAGGAACACGATAGTAAGGAGAATTTCCAGCAGAAAACAGTGATGAAGGCAGATGAATGATAAGGCGCTGCTGTAGAAGTTGCTGACGGACGTTAATGAAGAACATGCGGGAGTCGCAAACGCGGACTAGATTGCTAGAGTGCATTATAACGAAGTTCGCGAACTTTGGCGCACCATCCTGCCTCACGAGTTTTAGTGACAAGGGCAGGCGTTCAGGGCAAGCTGGATAATGGAAGAAATTGAAGATGGAAGACGTGAAGTTTATGGAAAGTTAATCAGGCGAATGTCTCCAAAGTACGAAACCAAAACTTTGAAATCAGTGACTTGACGCGCGGAAACTTTGATGCGAAATTTAAAAACAATACTTCAACCTTTTTCTTCTCTGTTTCATCCGACCATAAAATTAATTATATCAGTGTTTTCATTGTACAATTTATCAGTCTAAATCGATACTAACAAAACTGAAACTTGGGCTATCGTTGGTCGTAGCTACTTCGCAAAGGACTCGGCAGCGAAACCACACACGGACGGAAAACAGAAAGTACACGAACGACAGCGCTGAACTCACAGCTGAATTGTTAGTTGTTTAGCGTGGTCTTTCATGTACCTTCTTTCTTCCGCCGTGTATGGTTGCGCTGCCGTTCTATCGTGAAGAACGACATGGATTCATTGTTCAACCTCCATGTCCATTTGATATGCCTGTGCGCGAACAGCGGCGGCTAGACGAAACAGACTTATATTATCTGAGAGGATATGAGCGTGACGGACATGTGCAAATACTCACCTTGGGGCATTTCTGATGCTATCTTTTGGGCAAGCGAGACGTGACCTTGGAGAAGAACAATGTCGTACGGCACCGATCGCGCGTCGAAAACGAGCGTCCTCTTCTGCTGTAACTCGAGGTGTGGCTCGTGGCACGAGCAAGTGTGCTGCTGCTGCTTATGATGATGATGATGATGCTACACATATGGCTCGTAACCACATCCTCGGCATGGGCAGATAATCATTCAAATGAAGTTTTAAATGTATGAAGGGTTAACCAATGGCCAAACAGAAAAGAAACCCAAACGTATAAAAGAAATGCTACCATAAGTGTACACCTGTACATTCAGACCAGAAAGCTTAGCGGACATCCTGAAGAGAACTTGGAGTAATGGAATTAAAGTGTAGCCCAACTACCAGTGTGCAACTTTTTTATCATCTTCATCAACGCTCGTTCATATATGCGTGGCAGTGTATTACAATATTTCGCATGACTGCACGAAAAAAAAATCACGTTGAGAGCACACGTTGGAATACTTGGCCTAGACTAAAGGATGACCTGGCCAAAACACAACCAATAATGCTTGCGTTTCCAGCCTCTGAGCTCTGGATCCTTGAGTTTATATAAAAATGTGTAAACAAAAGTTATAGACGGAACACACAGAGTTGAGTATTACTTTTTATTATTGGTGCTTTTCAGTCAATGATTAATTTTGACTGCTGATGTCGGTGCTATCTATCTATCTATCTATCTATCTATCTATCTATCTATCTATCTATCTATCTATCTATCTATCTATCTATCTATCTATCTGTCTGTCTGTCTGTCTGTCTGTCTGTCTGTCTGTCTGTCTGTCTGTCTGTCTGTCTGTCTGTCTGTCTGTCTGTCTGTCTATCTATCTATCTATCTATCTATCTATCTATCTATCTATCTATCTATCTATCTATCTATCTATCTATCTATCTATCTATCTATCTATCTATCTATCTATCTATCTATCTATCTATCTAAGGTCTCTAGAGAATCGCGGAATGTAATTGTTTCGAAGCAATGATTCAACTCGATGCGTTGACGGGCTAAGTTGGTGGGAGACCATAGTGATTTCTTTTTTGAGCGCAATACGGCAGCAACTCTTTTGTCCTGCTGTCCGTACTGTGTTGTCGTTTCGCGCTAATATAGATAACGAGTTCGGGTAACTACCGGCCTCTCGTGCAGTGGGTAGCAGTCATCACTCAGTAACAAGAACATGATTGGCCCTTCATCGATGACTGGTGTCCGAGAGGGCCGCTTATACTACCCGCCTCGACAGAGTGCTAGGGCGCCTCCTGGTTATGGCGCTCCCGAGTCGCCTTCTCCTCCTATGCAGAGGGGATACAACCGTTACCAGCGCCAGATCCCTGCCGCTGCGGTTACGACTCGGGCCCCCGTGCGTGCACCTCCCTCACCGTGCAGTCCTCCCGGCTTCGTCTTGCCAGCCTACGGAGAGCGTGGGCACCCCATCGCAGAGCAATTCGAGACGACCTTGGACAAAACC